>NC_041387.1:111031384-111044684 GCF_002162155.2 Triticum dicoccoides | reverse complement strand
TTGTCATAAATTATTATTGTTGACATTACCCTTGAGGTAAAAGGTTGGGAGGCGAAACTATAAGCCCCTATCTTTATCTATGTCTGATTAAAACTTTGAACCCATAAATATCACATAAGTGTTAGCAATTGTGAAAGATTAAATGATAGTTGAGTATGTGGAGTTTGCTGAACCAAAGCTCTTACATAGACCCTTCCCGAAAATAAGATGAATTGCAATTGTTTGATGACTAAGAGCACGGTTTGTTAGTTTTCAAGAAAGTTTATGATCTATATTTTAACATGTGAATAGGTTGTTACTTGATCATGAGAAGTTTTAGGAGTTGAGCTACTGTTATGATATATAATGATGCTAGAAAAAGTGATTGAAACTATCATTGAGCAAACTTAACCACTTGCTAGTATTCACACTTCATAAGTTAACTTCTTTTATCATTTACCTACTCGAGGACGAGTAGGAATTAAGCTTGGGGATGCTGATACGTCTCCAATGTATCTATAATTTATGCAGTATTCATGCCATGTTTACAATAGTTTTATATGATTTTGGTATGATTTGATTTGAACTAACCCAGAGTTTTATATGATTTTGGTATGATTTGATTTGATCTAACCCAGACTCACGCTGTTTTCAGCAGAACTACCGCGGTGTTGTTTTTGTGCAGGAATAAAAGTTCTCGGAATGCACTGAAAATCAACGGAGATTTTTTTTGGAAAATATAAAAAATACTGTAGCAAAAAGTTACCAGAGGGGAGTCCCGTGGGCTCCACAAGGATGGAGGGTTCCCCCACCCCCCCGGGGCGTGCCCCCTGCCTCGTGGACTCTTTGTGGGCCCCCCCTGACTTGTTCTCGACGCCAACCTCTCCTATAAATACCCAAACCTCCAGAAAACAACCTAGATCGGAAGTTCCGTTGCCGCAAGCCTCTGTAGCCACAAGAAATCAATCTAGGCCATCTCTGGCACCCCGCTGAAGGGGGCCATCATCACTGGAGGCCATGGAGAAGGATCTCGGAGAGGCCATCATCGCCATGAAGGCCAAGATCCAGAGGGCGGACCTCTCCCCATCTAGGGGGAGTCCATGGAGGAGGAAGCACAAGGGGAAGAACCTCTCCTCCTCTCTCTCGGTGGTGCTGAAGTGCCATCGGGAGGGGAATCATCACCGCAGTGATGGTCTTCATCAACATACACCGTCATCCTCACCATCCTCATATATTTTACGCGGTCCACTCTCCCGCACCCCGCTATAATCCCTACTTGAACATGGTGCCTTATGCCACATATTATGATCCAATGATGTGTTGCCATCATATGATGTTTCGAGTAGATATCCTTTGTCTTTGGGTTGATTGATGATCTAGATTGGTATGAGTTGTATGTCCTATCTTGGAGATGTCCTCTTGTGCCCTCCGTGTCGTGCAAGAGTGAGGGATTCCCGTTGTAGGGTGTTGCAATACGTTCATGTTTCGCTTATAGTAGGTTGCTTGAGTGACAGAAGCATAAACCTGAGTAAGGGGGTATTTGCGTATGAGATAAAGGGGACTTGATATGTTAATGCTATGGTTGGGTTTTACCTTAATGATCTTTAGTAGTTGCGGATGCTTGCTAGAGTTCCAATCATAAGTGCGTATGATCCAACAAGAGAAAGTATGTTAGCTTATGCCTCTCCCTCATATGAAATTGCAATAGTGATTACCGGTCTTGTTAACAATTGCCTAGGATAATTCCGCACACCGACCCATCATTATTCCACACTCGCTATTTATAATATTTAGTAATATATTCTAACTTTATGATAACATCACCTACTTTTATATTTTAGCTCTCCAATATCATACAAAGTTATCCTCTTCATACCCACAACATAGTTTTATTTCTCGTTTCTAGTTGGAAGCAAAATTTCAGTGTACGTAGAGTCGTATCAGTGGCAGATTGGACTTCAGAGAATATTAATCTTGCCTTTAGCTCCTTGTGGGTTCAACACTCCATACTTATCACTTCCACCTATGGGAATTGCTATGATGATTCCATGCACTTGGGGATTATCAGTGCACATCCAGGCCTTTGGTCTTGTATCCCCCTCCCACTTACCCTTCGTGGCTTAGACTATAAATAGACCACCTCCACCTCCTTTCTAGGGTTAGCATAGGTTTAACTCATTTGAGAGATAGAGCTTTGCTCATCTATGTGGTTCTTCTCGATCAAGAGACTGCAGCCTCCACAGAGAAGATCAACGCTTGGATTCAAGACCCCTCATAGGAAGATCCCTCGCGGATTCAAGGCCTCCTCACGGAGATGAACTAGTTACCTCTTGTATCCCCCTTTGTTGGATTTGGATCATGTATCTATTTGTGTTCATGGATCTAGCACGTGTGTGACCGTTTCTTGTTGATTTGAGTGATTCCTCTTGTTTCCCCTCGTGTTCTTCGCGGGATCCCCTCCATTTCGTGAAAGATCGGCCTTAGGGTATCCACCCTACATAAATCTGCGAACGCCGTAACTCACGACCGCTTCAACAAGAATAACGGTGGCGGTGGTGGTGACCACGCCCGTGGCAACTTCCCGAACAAGCAGTCCGGCGGTGGTGGTGACCACACCCGTGCTACTTCTTGAGTTTGCGTTGATTTTTCCCTTGAAGAGGAAAGGGTGATGCAGCAAAGTAGAGATAAGTACTTCCCTTAGTTAAGAACCAAGGTATCAATCCAGTAGGAGGCACAAGAAGTCCCCAATAGATGCACCTGCACAAACTAACAAACACTTTGTCAATCCCTTCATGGTCACAAACAAGAGTGAGATCTAATAGAGATGGGTATAAAAGATAAGTAAAAGACTAAAATAAAGTAAATATAAATAAATTGCAGCAAGGTATTTTTGGATTTTTGGTTTTATAGATCGACGCGGTGGCCATAAGTTTCACTAGAGGCTTCTCTCTTGAAGAAAGCATACGGTGGGTAAAAAATTACTGTTGACCAATTGATAGAAAAGCACACACTTATGACGATATCCAAGGCAATGATCATGAATAGAGGCATCACATCCGTGACAAGTCGACCGACTCCTGCCTGCATCTACTACTATTACTCCACACATCGACCGCTATCCAGCATGCATCTAGTGTATTAAGTTAACAAGAATGGGGTAACACCTTAAGAAATATGGCATGATGTAGAGGGATAGATCCAATCAATATGGTAAAACCCCCATCTTTTTATCCTTAATGGCAAAAATACAAATACATGCCTCGCTACCACTACTGTCATTGGGTGAGGACACCGCAAGATTCAACCCAAAACAAAGCACCTCTCTCATTGCAAGATAGATCAATCTAGTTGGCCAAACCAAATCAATAGATCAGAGAGAAATACAAAGCTATCTTAATCATGCATAAACGAATTCAGAGAAGACTCAAATAATATTCATAGATAATCTGATCATAAATCCATAATTCATTGGATCTCAACAAACGCACTGCAAAAGAAGATTACATCGAATAGAACTCCAAGAACATCGAGGAGAACATTGTATTGAAGATCAAAGAGAGAGAGAAGAAGCCATCTAGCTACTAGCTATGGAGCCGTAGGTCTGTGGTAAAATACTCACATCTCATCGAAAGGGAGGGAAGGTTCATGTAGAGGCCCTCAGTGATCGAATCCCCCTTTGGCAGACTGCCGAAAAAGGCCCCAAGATGGGATCTCGCGAGAACAAAAGCTTATGACGGCAGAAAGTATTTTTGGTGTGTCCTCTAACGTAAGGGGAATATTTGGGTATTTATAGAGTAGAGACTAGGGTTAGGAGAGCCATGGGGCACCACGTGCCTAAGGGGCGCCCCCTGGGGCACGCCTCTAGGGCTTGTGGCCCCCTCGTGGGTCTTCTGGCCTCTTTCTGAAGCTTCCTGGTTGTCTTCTGGTCCAAGAAAAATCGTGAAAAGTTTCGTTTCATTTGGTCTGTAAAAGACAAAAACAAGGGGAAAACAGCAACTGGCACTAGGCACTAGGTTAATAGGTTAGTCCCAAAAAATGATATAAAGTAGCATATTAATGCATATAAAACATCCAAGATGGATAATATAATAGCATGGAACTATCAAAAGTTATAGATACGTTGGAGTAGGTAAATGATAAAAACAGAATTTTTGATGTGGAATGCTACCCAACATGTTTATCAAGTAATCTTTCTTATTGTTGCATGAATGTTCAGATCCATAAGATTCAAAACAAAAGTTTAATATTAACATAAAAACAAAAATACTTCAAGCATACTAATAAAGAAATCATGGCTTTTCAAAATAACATGACTAAAGAAAGTTATCCCTACAAAATCATATAGCCATGTCATGCTCTATATTCATCACACAAAATATGTATCATGCACAACCTCGATGACAAGCCAAGCAATTGTTTCATACTTTTGACGTTCTAAAGCTTTTTAAAATTTCACGCAATACATGAGCATGAGCCATGGATATAGCATTATAGGTGGAATAGAAGGTGGTAGTACACAAAAAGGAGAAAGAAATTCTCACACCAATGATAGCTCGTATCCGCGTCAGTATTTCCCCGAAGAGGAAGGGATGGTGCAGCATGGCTATGGTAGGTATTTCCCTCAGATATGAAACCAAGCTTATCGGACCAATAGGAAAACCAAGCAACACTATGTAAATGGTACCTGTACACAAAAAACACTTGCAACCCAAACAGATCTATTATGAGCATTGCAAATCCTATACCAAGCATCTTTCAGATTCTCACCTCCCCTTTGTTTGAAATTAAGAACCTCGTTCTCAAAGGTACATGCAATAGAGGAATAAGTAGCCAAAATGACAAAGTAGGCAAACAAAATCACACACAAAACAGATCAAACGAGAAAATGGCGAGCGAAAAAGAGGGAATAAAATGGCAATTTTTGTGAAGTGTGGAGATGAAAACGAGAGGCAAATGACAAATAATGTAAATTGCAAGGAGATGAGATTTGTGATTAGGAACCTGATAGGAGTTGAAGATGTCTCTCCAGCAACGACACCAGAAATCTACTTCTGATAGCTCGTATCTGCATCGGTATTTCCCCGAAGAGGAAGCGATGATGCAGCACAACTATGGTAGGTATTTCCCTCAGTTATGAAACCAAGGTTATCAAACTAGCAGGAGAACCAAACAACACTAGTAAATGATACATACACACAAACAACAAATAATTGCAACCTAACACTTATGAGGGGTTGTCAATTGCTCTACGGGTAACGGTGCCATATGTTGTCGAGTTGACGGGATAAAATTGTGATTGATTGAATATATAGATCTGAAATAAACACGAAATAAAAGATGCAAATAAAAAGTGCAACAAAGTATTTTTGGGTTTTTGGAATGATAGATCTGAAAACAAAAGCGAATAAAAAGTACATCAGAAAACAATATGATAAAAGATAGACCCGGGGGCCGTAGATTTCACTAGTGGCTTCTCTCGAGAAAATAGCATATGGTGGTGTAGGATCTTGAGAAGAGGTGTCTAGAGGGGGGGGTCATTAGACACTAAGTACCAAAGTTGCAGTTTTTAACTTCTTTAAGTTTAAGTGGAGTTTAGGCACAAGTTTAACATTCACAACATATAGCAAGCAAGCATGTAAATAGTATATGAGCAGTGGAAAGTAAAGCATGCAACTTGCAATAATGTAAAGGGAAGGGTTTTGGAGGATTCAAATGCAATTGGAGACACAGATGTTTTTGGCGTAGTTCCGATAGGTGGTGCTATCGTACATCCACGTTGGTGGAGACTTCAACCCACGAAGGGTAACGGTTGCGCGAGTCCACGGAGGGATCCACCCACGAAGGGTGCACGAAGAAGCAACCTTGTCTATCCCACTATGGCCGTCGCCCATGAAGGACTTGCCTCACTAGCGGTAGATCTTCACGAAGTAGGCGATCTCCTTGCCCTTACAAACTCCTTGGTTCAACTCCACAATCTTGTCGGAGGCTCCCAAGTGACACCTAGCCAATCTAGGAGACACCACTCTCCAAGAAGTAACAAATGGTGCATTGATGATGAACTCCTTGCTCTTGTGCTTCAAATGACAGTCTCCCCAACACTCAACTATCTCTAATGGGATTTGGATCTGGTGGAAAGAAGGTTTGAGTGGAAAGAAACTTGGGGAAGGCTAGAGATCAAGATTCATATGGTAGGAATGGAATATCTTGGCCTCAACACATGAGTAGGTAGTTCTCTCTCAGAAATAGGATGCTGGAAGTGTAGGTTCGTTCTGATGGCTCTCTTCACGAATGAAGAGGAGGTGGAGGGGTATATATAGCCTCCACAGAAAATCTAACCGTTACACACAACTTGCCAAACTCGGTGGGACCGAATTGATAAACTCGGTCGGACCGATTCAGCAAATCTAGTGTTCGGGATTTTCGGTGGGACCGATATGCAACTCGGTAGGACCGATATGGTTAGGGTTAGGGCATAACGTAATCTCGGTGAGACCGATTACACAAACTCGGTGAGACCGATTTTGGCAATTAGCTAACCAGAGAGTTGGTCAGGCAAACTCGGTGGGACAGATTACTCAAACTCGGTGGGACCCATTTTGGTAATAAGTTGAACAGAGAGTTTGCATTGTAATCTCGGTAGTACCGATTGCTCAAACTCGGTGAGACCGAATTTGGTAATGGACATACACAGAGAGATTACAATCCCATCTCGGTGAGACCAAGATCCCTATCGGTGGGACCGATTTGCCTAGGGTTTGTGGCAGTGGCTATGACATCTGAACTCGGTGGCGCCAGATAGAAAGAATCGGTGGGGCCGAGTTTGACTTTAGGTTTAGGACATATGTGTGGAAGTGGGAAAGTAGTTGAGGGTTTTGGAGCATATCACTAAGCACTGTGGAGCAAGAAACTCATTAAGCAACACCTCATCCCTTCTTGATAGTATTGGCTTTTCCTATAGACTCAATGTGATCTTGGATCATTAAAATGTAAAATGAAGAGTCTTGAGCTTGAAGCTTGAGCCAATCCTTCGTCCTTAGCATCTTGAAGGAGTTCCCACATCTTTTAGTCCATGCCACTCCATTGTTGAACTTACATGAAACATAGTAGATAAAAGTGTTAGTCCAACAAGAGATATGTTGACATCAATTACCAAAACCACCTAGGGAGCACTTGTGCTTTTAATCTCCCCCTTTTTGGTAATTGATGACAACATACATCAAAGCTTTAGATAAAGATATAAAGAGTAGCAAGTAAAGCTTTGGAAAGACATGTAACAAGCATAGGCTCCCCCTACATGTATGCAATCATGTGAATATGGAATATAGAAGCATGTGAGAGCATAACCATGACAGAGTAGGCAAAGTGTTACATGTATCTTGGCCATATGCATCAGAGCAAAGAATATTAAAGAAAATACCTTCATGCCCATGAGTCCTTCTTGCAAACAGTATGTACATCAGCAAGAATTCCTCATACACATGATTGTGATGCATATACTTACCTTGTAGTCTTGAGTTGGCTTAGGATGGAATGAACCTGCGTAAACAAGGTTAGATAACACAGGTACATCTACTAGCCAGAGCAAATAGAAGAAACCACAAGAATACCAAGACTGGGATGACATGTAGAGAGTGAGTACTAAGTACCACATTGGATTAGACATGTCCCCAAGAGTAAAGATATGCAATGAATTTAAAAGATTTCTTTCCCTTAGATGTCTTGCTCCCCCTGAATCTAGCATGGGATACTGGGAGAAGATAGGGAACAGAAAATCAGAGCTGAAAGATATAAATGAACAGAGCTAATGCAAACTAATGCAAATAAGCACATATGAACATGTATTTTCCCCTCAATAAGACATGTGGCATCTCTACTCTTGAAAACCAAGCATCTGGGATCCTTGAGAAATACTTTCTACTTGAGTATTCTCTCCCCCTGGAGATCTCTTTCTCCCCCTGAGGAGGTGATACTATCCCTCTCTGATGTGATCTCCCTAAGTGATATGATTTGATGTGATCTCTCTCTCCCCCTTTGACATCAATTTCCAAGAAGGGTTTGATCCTTGAGTCACAACACAAAGCACCTATAAAAATCTGATGCTTGTAGAGGACAAGATTCATTGAGTGGAGCTGGATCAGAAGAAACACAGAATAAGTGGCAAACTGTTTTTCCTGTTGTGAAATCGGTGGCACCGAGTGGTATGCTTTGGTTGTACCGAAAGGATTCGGTTGGACCAAAAACAACAAGTCGGTGAAATCGAGTTCATCGCAGAGAAAACACTTGTCACCTCAGCTCACTAGACTAGTAGGATCTCACAAAGATTTGCAAGGAATTTACTGAGTGATATGCAAAGAATTGGATGCAGAAAATGCAGAGCAAATAGAAAGAAATCTAGATGAAGTTTTTTTTATTAAAAGGGAAACAAATATGCATGAGACAAATGCAAAAGCACAGAATAGGACACAAGAGAACTTCATCTAGAGATGGTCGGCGACAAAGTCACCTATGTTAGAGTATATTGACTTAGGAGTCAAGTGAGATCACTTGATCATAGGTCATACTCATCGTTTAAGCTCAAAATGGGGTTGCCATTTTTTTTAAGCATCTTGATGTATTCACATCTTGTCGAGTTACTTTAGCTCATGACTTGGAGTAAAGCTTCTCTAAGATGGAATAACATACCTTGGTTGGTGGTGTTGAATATGTAGTTGAACTTATGTGGGTTGCTCAAGGTTGATGTAGCTCATCAAGAGTTGGGAGCACCACTTGGAATTTGAGTCCATCTACCTACATGGGTTAGTTCTTGCAAGGAAGAGCACTTGTGTATCCAAAAATGACAATCATGAAGCTCAACATAGAATTTGTCAAAGGATATGTTTGAATGGTTTCGTGCTTCCTTGTCTTCAACCACCATTGTGTAGAGACTTGGTGATGTAGAGATTGCTCAAGATGTGAGTAGGTTACAATCTCATGGAATTTGATTCAACCAAGTACCTACATGGGTTAGATAACATGCAAGATACAAATATATCCAAGACATAAGATTTTCATCATAAGAGAAAAAAATCAAGGATTAGTCATAAGCTCATATCTTGCATGTATCCAATGGAGTTTCTACTCCAAGTTTGAAGCATCAATGATGTTCAATTCTCTTCTCAACCTGCAAAACACTTTCTCATCAAGAGGTTTAGTGAATATATCCGCTAATTTCTTTTCGGTGCGAACATGCTTAAGATCAATGTCACCCTTAGCAACATGATCTTGAATGAAATGATGACGATATTCAATATGCTTAGTTCGAGAATGTTGTACGGGATTATGACCAATTTTGATAGCACTTTTCATTGTCACAAAGCAATGGAACATGTTTCACATATATCCCATAATCTTTAAGAGTTTGGGTCATCCAAAGTAATTGAGCACAACATGAACCAGCGGCAATGTATTCCGCTTCGGCGGTGGATAAGGATACCGAGTTTTGTTTCTTGGAGGACCAAGACACAAGAGATCTACCAAGAAATTGACAAGTACCCGAAGTGGACTTTCTATCAACCTTGTCTCCGGCATAGTCTAAGTCGGAGTAGCCAACAAGATCGAAAGAGGCCCTCTTGGGATACCAAATGCCAAAATTTGGTGTATGGATTAATTATCTCACTATCCTTTTCACGGCCTTAAGATGACATTCTTTAGGAGCAGCTTGATATCGTGCTCACATGCACACACTTAGCATGATATCGGGACGTGAGGCACATAGATATAACAATAAACCAATCATAGAGCGATAAACCTTTTGATCAACTGGTTCACCATCTTTGGTCAAGTCAAGATGTCCACTAGTAGGCATGGGTGTAGACATACCTTTGTATTCTTGCATATTGAACTTCTTGAATAAGTCCTTGGAGTACTTCGTTTGAGAAACAAAAGTACCTTCCTTAGTTTGCTTGATTTGCAACCCAAGAAAGAATTTGAGTTCACTCATCATAGACATCTCAAATTTCTCCGACATTAGCTTCCCAAACTTTTCACTAAAATGAGGGTTAGTTGAACCAAATATAATATCATCAACATAGATTTGGCACACAAATAGTTCTCCATTAACCCTTTTAGTAAAAAGTGTTGAATCAATTTTCCCAATTTCAAAACATTTTTCAATGAGGAACTTGGTCAAGCATTTATACCACACTCTAGGAGCTTGTTTAAGACCATAAAGGGCTTTGTGAAGTTTGTAAACATGATTGGGTTTCTTAGGATTGGCAAAGCCAGGAGGTTGCTTAACATAAACTTCCTCCTCTATTTCACCATTTAGAAAAGCACTTTTAATGTCCATTTGGTACAAGGTGATATCATGATGATTAGCATAGGCAAGTAAGATGCGAATGGACTCAAGTCTAGAAACGGGAGCGTAAGTCTCACCCTAGTTCATACCTTCGACTTGTGTGTAGCCTTGGGCGATGAGACGTGCTTTGTTGCGAACTACTTGTCCATCTTCATCTTGCTTGTTGCGAAACACCCATTTGGTACCGATGATGTTGTGGTTGTTGTCGGGCTTCTCAACCAATGTCCAAACTTGGTTCCTCTCAAAGTTGTGTAGCTCTTCATGCATAGCATTTATCCAATCCGGGTCTTCCAATGCTTCTTCGACCTTCACAGGTTCAATGCTAGAGATGAAAGAATAGTTTTCACAAAATTTAGCTAAACGAGTTTTAGAGCGAGTGATTCTACCGGTTTGAATATCGTTGTAGATTTGCTCGACAGGATGATCTTTATCAATTCTTGCTCGAACTCGTGAAAGATTTTGCTTGGTTCTTGGTTGAACTTCTTCTTCATCTTGTTCTTCTTCTTGGCCTTCTTCATTGTTGGCGTTGGCGTTCTCTTGTCGGGGTGGAGAAAGAGGTTGTTGACGTTCATCTTGATGCACTTCCTCGTTTTCTTCATCTTGGTGTGTCCCACTTGTGGATGCTTCCGTATCAACTCTTGGTTCACGTTGTCGTGAAGTAGAAGCTTCCACTTGGACAGACGAGGTACTCTCCTTCACCTCCGTTGGACGGACCTTGCCAATAGACAAGTCTTGGATTGCTTCCGAAGGATCTTTGTCACCTACATCAATTGGCAATTGCTCTACTTGCGAGCCGTTAGATTCATCAAACTTCACATCTACCGTCTCTTCAACCTTTCGGGTGAAATTGTTGTAGACACGGTAAGTGTGAGAGTTTGAGCCATAACCTAGTAGGAAACCTTCATGAGACTTAGGAACAAATTTAGAACGACGATGCTTATCAAGAATGTAGCACTTTGAGCCGAATACTCGAAAGTATCCAACTTGGGGTTTGTTACC
Organism: Triticum dicoccoides; assembly: GCF_002162155.2. Taxonomy (NCBI): domain Eukaryota; kingdom Viridiplantae; phylum Streptophyta; class Magnoliopsida; order Poales; family Poaceae; genus Triticum; species Triticum dicoccoides. The sequence continues at coordinate 111,033,370 of NC_041387.1, read as the reverse complement.
GGTGAGGAGCTCGTATGCCGTCTTGCCGAGTAGCTTGTGAAGATACAAGCGATTTGTTGCATGACAAGCTGTCTCAACCGCTTCAGCCCAAAAGTGCTTCGGTGTCTTGTACTCATCAATCATCGTTCTCGCCATTTCGATGAGCGTCCGGTTCTTCCTCTCAACAACTCCATTTTGTTGAGGTGTGTACGTAGCCGAGAACTCATGTGAAATCCCTTCTTCATCAAGAAAGGTGTCCACATTTGCGTTCTTGAACTCCGTTCCGTTGTTGCTGCGAACCTTCTTGATCTTCACTTCAAATTGATTTTGGGCCTTCCTAGCGAAGTTTTTGAAGATCTTTTGGACCTGCGATTTATCATCGAGAAAGAACACCCACATAAATCTTGAAAAATCATCAACTATAACTAGACCAAAAGAATTTCCACAGAGACTCTTGTAAGAGTTGGGACCAAAGAGATCCATGTGAAGTAGCTCGAGTGGCCTCCTCGTGGTCATGATGTTCTTCACGGGATGCCTCCCTCCAACCTGTTTACCTACCTGACAAGCACTACAAAGTCTATCCTTATCAAATATGACATCGTTAACACCAAGGATATGATTCCCTTTAATAAGCTTGTGAAGGTTTCGCATACCAACATGACCTAGTCTATGCCATAACCAACCTTTTGAGGATTTAGCAATGAAGCAAGTTTTAGGTTGAGCCTTTTTAGTGAAATCAACAATGTATAGATCACCTCTACGCGTACCGGTAAAGACCATTTTATGATTGTCTTGATGAAACACTTGGCAATCTACTTCAGTAAATAGGACATTGAAACCGAAATCAGCAAGTCTAGATACTGAAAGTAAGTTGTAGCCAAGAGATTCAACAAGCATAACATTCTGAATGGAGCTATCATGTGAGATGGCCACCTTACCGAGGCCAACCACCTTACCCTTTGAGTTGTCACTGAAAGTGACATACTTTCGAGGACTATCATTTTCAGCAAGCTCACGAAACATGTCTTTATCTCCGGTCATGTGATCGGTACATCCACTATCAAGAACCCATTCCTTTCCTCCTGGCATATATCCCCGAAGATTTGCCATAGGACCAAAGTGTCTCATTGCATCGTCAATATCGGAGTCACTATCATCATCCTCATCATAGTATCCATGTTCAACATCGTCATGTGGTGGATCAAATCCAAGAGATGGTAATTCGTTAGAGCGAGTTTGACAATGATCTTGCTTATGAATTTTTATAGCTTCGGAAATAATATCACTAATAATTCCAACATCTCCTTTGGCACGCATAAGATTTGTAAGTTCAAATAGACGATCACCAAACATAGGATCACTAGTATTCATCTTACTCAAGGCAATAGACTTATGGAGAATTTCATCTAGATTTTTCATGGAATAATTTGGAAAGCGTTCCTCAAGAAATTTCCATATAGTGTAGGCACACTCAAGAGTAGGCAAGTTTATAATTAAGTTTCTAGGCAAGCCTCTAGTGATAAGATTAACAGTTCTAAGATTCCTAATCATGTCAATTGACTCATCAAGAGTAGGATGCATAGGATCAACATGTGGTGCACAAGGGCTAGCAATGTACTTGTTCAAATGATATTGATTGAAAATTACAAGCATATCATTTTTCCACTCATGGAAATACTCTCCATCAAGAATAGGCACTCTATGTCTAAGACTCCCCAAAGTAGACTCATCCATCTTCCTCCAATGGTGATTAAACCAAGGCAATGGAGACCAATGCTCTGATACCACTTGTAGGACCTTGAGAAGAGGTGTCTAGGGGGGGGGGTGATTAGACACTAAGTACCAAAGTTGCAGTTTTTAACTTCTTTAAGTTTAAGTGGAGTTTAGGCACAAGTTTAACATTCACAACATATAGCAAGCAATCATGCAAAGAGTATATGAGAAGCGGAAAGTAAAGCATGCAACTTGCAATAATGTAAAGGGAAGGGTTTTGGAGGATTCAAATGC
>NC_041387.1:110991029-111031374 GCF_002162155.2 Triticum dicoccoides | reverse complement strand
GTGTAGGCACACTCAAGAGTAGGCAAGTTTATAATTAAGTTTCTAGGCAAGCCTCTAGTGATAAGATTAACAGTTCTAAGATTCCTAATCATGTCAATTGACTCATCAAGAGTAGGATGCATAGGATCAACATGTGGTGCACAAGGGCTAGCAATGTACTTGTTCAAATGATATTGATTGAAAATTACAAGCATATCATTTTTCCACTCATGGAAATACTCTCCATCAAGAATAGGCACTCTATGTCTAAGACTCCCCAAAGTAGACTCATCCATCTTCCTCCAATGGTGATTAAACCAAGGCAATGGAGACCAATGCTCTGATACCACTTGTAGGACCTTGAGAAGAGGTGTCTAGGGGGGGGGTGATTAGACACTAAGTACCAAAGTTGCAGTTTTTAACTTCTTTAAGTTTAAGTGGAGTTTAGGCACAAGTTTAACATTCACAACATATAGCAAGCAATCATGCAAAGAGTATATGAGAAGCGGAAAGTAAAGCATGCAACTTGCAATAATGTAAAGGGAAGGGTTTTGGAGGATTCAAATGCAATTGGAGACACGGATGTTTTTGGCGTGGTTCCGATAGGTGGTGCTATCGTACATACACGTTGGTGGAGACTTCAACCCACGAAGGGTAACGGTTGCACGAGTCCATAGAGGGCTCCACCCATGAAGGGTCCATGAAGAAGAAACCTTGTCTATCCCACCATGGCCGTCGCCCACGAAGGACTTGCCTCACTAGCGGTAGATCTTCACGAAGTAGGCGATCTCCTTGCCCTTACAAACTCCTTGGTTCAACTCCACAATCTTGTCGGAGGCTCCCAAGTGACACCTAGCCAATCTAGGAGACACCACTCTCCAAGAAGTAACAAATGGTGCATTGATGATGAACTCCTTGCTCTTGTTCTTCAAATGATAGTCTCCCCAACACTCAACTCTCTCTCATGGGATTTGGATCTGGTGGAAAGAAGATTTGAGTGGAAAGCAAGTTGGGGAAGGCTAGAGATCAAGATTCATATGGTAGGAATGGAATATCTTGGCCTCAATACATGAGTAGGTAGTTCTCTCTCAGAAATAGGATGGTGGAAGTGTAGGTTTGTTCTGATGGCTCTTTTCACGAATGAAGAGGAGGTGGAGGGGTATATATAGCCTCCACAAAAAATCTAACCATTACACACAACTTTCCAAACTCGGTGGGACCGAATTGATAAACTCAGTCGGACCGATTCAGCAAATCTAGTGACCGTTAGGATTTTCGGTGGGACCGATATGCAACTCGGTAGGACCGACATGGTTAGGGTTAGGGCATAACGTAATCTCGGTGAGACCGATTACACAAACTCGGTGAGACTGATTTTGGCAATTAGCTAACTAGAGAGTTGGTCAGGCAAACTCGGTGGGACCGATTACTCAAACTCGGTGGGACCGATTTTGGTAATAAGTTGACCAGAGAGTTTGCATTGTAATCTCGGTAGTCCCGATTGCTCAAACTCGGTGAGACCGAATTTGGTAATGGACATACACAGAGAGATTACAATCCCATCCCGGTGAGACCGAGATCCCTATCGGTGAGACCGATTTGCCTAGGATTTGTGGCAGTGGCTATGACATCTGAACTCGGTGGTGCCGGATAGAAAGAATCGGTGGGGCCGTGTTTGACATTAGTTTTAGGACATATGTGTGGAAGTGGGAAAGTAGTTGAGGGTTTTGGAGTATATCACTAAGCACTGTGGAGCAAGAAACTCATTAAGCAACACCTCATCCCTTCTTGATAGTATTGGCTTTTCATATAGACTCAATGTGATCTTCGATCACTAAAATGTAAAATGAAGAGTCTTGAGCTTGAAGCTTGAGCCAATCCTTCGTCCTTAGCATCTTGAAGGAGTTCCCACATCTTTTAGTCCATGCCACTCCATTGTTGAACTTACCTGAAACATACTAGATAAAAGTGTTAGTCCAACAAGAGATATGTTGACATCAATTACCAAAACCACCTAGGGAGCACTTGTGCTTTCAGGTGGGTAAACAAATTACTGTTGGGAAATTGATAGAACATTGAATAGTTATGACGATATCCAAGCAATGATCATTATATAGGCATCACGTCCAAGATTAGTAGACCGACTCCTGCCTGCATCTACTACTATTACTCCACACATCGACCGCTATCCAACATGCATCTAGTGTATTAAGTTCATGGAGAAACGGAGTAATGCAATACGAACAATGACATGATTTAGACGAGATCTATTCATGTAGGAATAGCCCCATCTTGTTATCCTTAATATAAACGATACATGCGTGTCTTACCGCCCCTTCTATCACTGGGAAAGAACACCGCACGATCGAACCCATCACAAAGCACCTCTTTCCATGGCAAGAAATATCGATCTAACTAAACCAAAGATTCTTTGAAGAAATACGAGGCTATAAGTAATCAGGCATATAAGAGATCAAAGAAACTCAAATAACTTTCTTGGATATATAGATCTGATCATAAACTCAAAGTTCATCGGATCCTAACAAACACACCGCAAAAAAGAGTTACATCAAATATATCTCCAAGAGACCATTATATTGAGAATCAAAAAGAGAGGGGAAGCCATCTCGCTATTGCCTACAGACTCGTAGGTCTATGATGAACTACTCACGCATCATCAGAGAGGCACAATGAGGATGATGAACCCTTCTGTGATGGTGTCTAGATTGGATCTCATGGTTCTGGACCTTGCGGCATCTGGAATTGTGTTTTGTCAACTCCCCTAGGGTTTACATAATATTTGGGGATTTATAGGGCAAAGAGGCGTTGCGGGGTGCCTCGAGGTGGGCACAACCGACCAAGGCACGCCTGGGTCCCAGGCATGCCCAGGTAGGTTTTGCCCCCCTCGAGGCACCCCTCTGGTACTTCTTTGGCCCAAGTTGTGTCTTCTGGTCCATAACAATTCTCCAAAATGTTTCACTATGTTTGGACTCCGTTTGGTACTGATATTGTGCGAAGTAAAAGATAAGCAAAAAATAGCAAGTGGCACTAGGCACTATGTCAATAGGTTAGTCCCAAAAACTGATATAAAGTTGCTATAAAATGATTGTAAAACATCCAAGAATGATAATATAACAGCATGGAGCAATAAAAAAATTATAGATACGTTGGAGACGTATCATCATCCTCAAGCTTAATTCCTACTTGTCCTCGAGTAGGTAAGTGATAAAAATAGAATTTTTGATGTGGACTGTTGCCTAACATGTTCATCACATATTCTTTTCTTTTGTAACATGGACATATGGACTTTTAAATGGTTCAAAGCAATAGTCTAGTTTCGACATGAAGATTACAATACTCAAGCATATCAACAAGCAACCATGTCTTTCCAAATATCAACACTAAAGCAAGTTATCCCTTGCCTATCATGCTCAATCATTGATCCATTCATGAAACACACTCGCATATTAGCTACATCCAATGCTTAAGTACGATCATAGTGCCCCTTAGTTGGTGCTTTACAAGAGAAGATGAAGACTCAAATAAAAATAAAAATTACATAAAGTAAATAGAAAGGAACTTCGCAGAGGGAAGTAGAGATTTGTAGAGGTGCCAGAGCTCAAAGCAAAAATTGATAGATAATTTTTTTGAGAGGCATACTTTTCCCGTCAATGAAATCGACCGCGTAATTCCCAACACTTTCCATGTTAGATATATCATAGGCGGTTCCCAAACAAAAAATAAAGTTTATTCCTTTTTCCACCATTCTTTCATATTCCATGGCTAGCCGTATCCACGGGTACCGTCCATACCCACACTTTCCAAGGAATTTATTATTTGACAACATAAAGTAAATTCATTTTTCATTTCGGGACAGGGCATCCCTATTACCTCCATACTCTCATGCAATGACAAGTTAATAAACACTCATCTTGAGAATAACACATCTTGCATAGAAAATATTGGCCACCTCCTGCCGCTTCATGAGCAGTACGGGCACACAAAAAGGAAATTTATTTTGAAAATTAGATATGGCTCATAAATTTTTTCTTAGAACGGCATGGAAATATCGCATATAGGTAGGTATGGTGGACTCATATGGCAAAACTGGGTTTAAGGATGTTGGATGCACAAGTAGTATTTCCACTTAGGACAAATGGAGGCTAGGAAAAGGTTGAGAATCAACCAACCAAGAAACAAAAAATCACATAAGCAAGTATAAAGCATAACTAACACCGAATATGCACCACAAGTAGGATGTAATTTCATTGCATAACTATTGACTTTCGTGCTTGCATAGGGAATCACAAACCTTAACATCAATATTCTTACTAAAGCATTATTACTCACCAACATGACTCACATATCATTACCATCATATCTCAAACCTATTACAAGGAATCAAGTTTATTTTGTCCAATGATCTTCATGAAAGTTTGTATTGTATCCCTCTTGAATATCTATCACTTTGAGACTAGTTTCATATGTTGCTTTTGATAAGCTCAAACAAATTTAAGTGAAGAACATGATCATAAATTTTTTTCGTCTCTCAAAATAATATAAGTGAAGCATGAGATAATTTCTTCAAAAATTTGCTAACTCTCAAATAAATCTAAGTGAAGCATGAGAGCATTTCTTCAAAAGTATTAAAGCATACCGTGCTCAAAAAGATAGAAGTGAAGCACTAGAGCAATTCCATAGCTCAAAAAAATTAAGTGAAGCATAAAGAGAAATTCTAACAAATCATATTTTGGCTCTCTCAAATAGGTGTGTCCAAGAGGGATACTTGTGAAAAACTAAAAAGCAAAACAAGCAAAGACTCATATCATACAAGACGCTCCAAGCGAAACTCATGATATGTGACGAATAAAAATATAGCTCCAAGTAAAATACTGATGGTCATTAGAAGAAATAGGGGATGCCACTCGGGGCATCCCCGAGCTTAGTTGTGTGTTCCTCCTTGGATATCATGTTGGGGTGCCATGGGGCATCCCCAAGCTTAGGCTCTTCTTACTCCTTATTCCTTCATCCATCGTGATCTCACCCAAAACTTGAAAACTTCAATGACACAAAACTTAACAAAACCTTCATGAGATCCGTTAGTATAAGAAAGCAAATCACCACTCTAAGTATTGTTGCAAACCCATTCATATTTTATTTTTGCATTATATCTACTGTATTTCAACTTTACCAAGGCTTATACCCCCCGATACAATCCATAGATTCATCAAAATAAGCAGACAACACAAAGAAAACAGAATCTGTCAAAAACAGAATAGTCTGTAGTAATCTGAATACTTCGTATACGTATGTAACTCCAAAAATTCTGAACAATTATAACAATGTAGGAAATTTGCATGTCAATCTTGTGTATAAGACACAGAATTTTATCACACTTCTGTGAATTTTTAAAATTGTTTTATTGGACGCAAAAGTTTTTGTTTTCCAACAAGATCAAATCAACTATCATCCAACATGATCCCAAAGGCTTTACTTGGCACAAACACTAATTAAAACACAAAAATCATAACAGTAGCATAATTGTGGAAACACTCATGAACAGAAATAAAAGGACAAAAATAAATTTTATTCATTGGGTTGCCACCGAACAAGTGCTATCATTTTATGTCCCTAGCTATGCATAAATCATAGATTCAAGTATTGTCATCTTTAGTTTCCAAGTTCTCAATCACACAACCAATACTCTTAAAAGATTTAGCATATAGGTTTCCAATAGCAATACTCCTAGGAATGAGATTTAAAAATTCATTTTTGCAAGTAGGGTCTTTTATCACTTCAACAAAATCGGGGTGAATACTAATCATCTTAAGATCTTCTTTGTTATTACAAGAAGTTGCACCCTTGTTCTTGCCAATTTTTATGGGAGTTTTTTCAATAGTTTTAGAAGAAGCAAAAGTTGAGCTTCAATTACTAACAATTTCTTCCAACTTATCAATCCGGGAAGGACTCACTTCAATTCTATCATTAAGTACGGTTTCCTTTTCCCTTAATAATTGGAGAACATCACTCGGTTTTGACCCAAATTTATTAGCAAGATTCTGCATCATTTTATCTAATTTTTCCATGTTCTCTTCAGTGAGCATTTTCTTTTTGAAAGCATCTAACCTTTCCATAACATGCTCGAGAGTTAAAGTTTGTTTCTTAATCTTAAGAGGTGGTGAACCTACTAGATTCCCCATGGCATTAAAAGCGTCCAAAGATGGACACATCAAGAAATTCCCACCGGTAATCGTATCAAGGACGAATCTATACAAAGTAGTGATGCCCACCTAAAACAACAAAGAACAACAGTAGATTACTTACAAACAGATATATTATGAGAATTGCAAATCCTATACCAAGCATCTTTTAGATTCTCCCCTCCCTTTTGTTTGAAATTAAGAACCTCGTTCTCGGGGGTACATGCAATAGAGGAAGAACTAGCCAAAACGACAAAGTAGGCAAACAAGGTCACACACAAAACAGATCTAACGAGAAAATGGCGAGCGAAAAAGAGGGCGGATAAAATGGCAAATTTTGTGAAGTGGGGAGATGAAAACGAGAGGCAAATGGAAAATAATATAAATTGCAAGGAGATGAGATTTGTTATTAGGAACCTGATAGGAGTTGATGATGTCTCCCCGGCAACAGCGCCAGAAATCTACTTCTGATAGCTCGTATCTGCGTTGGTATTTCCCCGAAGAGGAAGCGATGATGCAGCACAACTATGGTAGGTATTTCCCTCAGTTATGAAACCAAGGTTATCGAACTAGTAGGAGAACCAAGCAACACTAGTAAACGATACCTACACACAAAGAACAAATACTTGCAACTCGATGCTTATGAGGGGTTGTCAATCCGTCTATGGGTAACGGCGCCAGATATTGTCAAGTTGACGGGATAAAAATTGTGATAGATTGGATAAATAGATATGAAATAAACACAAAATAAAAGATGCAAATAAAAAGTGCTGCAAAGTATTTTTGGGTTTTGGAATAATAGATCTGAAAACAAAAGCGAATAAAAAGTAGATCAGAGAACAATATGATAAAAGATAGACCCGGGGGCCGTAGATTTCACTAGTGGCTTCTCTCGAGAAAATAGCAGACGGTCGGTAAATAAATTACTGTTGGGCAATTGATAGAACATTGAATAATTATGACGATATACATAAAATGATAATTATATAGGCATCACGTCCAAGATTATTAGACCGACTCCTGCCTGCATCTACTACTATTACTCCACACACTGACCGCTATCCAGCATGCATCTAGTGTAGTAAGTTCATGGAGAAACGGAGAATGCAATAAGAACGATGACATGATGTAGACGAGATCTATTCATGTAGGAATAGCCTTCGGAATGGCCTCCATCTTGTTATCCTTAATAGCAATGATACATGTGTGTCTTGCTTTCCCTTCTGTCACTTAGAAAGAACACTATGCGATCAAATCCATCACAAAGCACCTCTTCCCATGGCAAGAAAAATAGATCTAGTCGGCCTAACTATTCGAAGAAGAAATATGAGGCTATAAGTAATCATGCATATAAGAGATCAAAGAATCTCACATAACTTTCATGGATATATAGATCTGATCATAAACTCAAAGTTCATCGGATCCCAACAAACACACCGCAAAATGGAGTTACATCAAATAGATCTCCAAGAGACCATTGTATTGAGAATCAAAAAGAGAGAGGAAGCCATCTAGCTACTGCCTACGGACCCGTAGGTCTATGATGAACTACTCACACATCATCGAAGAGGCACCAATGGGGATGATGAACCCCTCTGTGATGGTGTCTAGATTGGATCTTGTTGTTCTAGAACTTGTGGTGGATATTTGGGGATTTATAGGGCGAAGAGGTGGTGCTGGAGGCCACCGAGGTGGGCACAACCCACCAGGGCGCTCATGGGCCCCCAAGCGCGCCCATGTGGGTTGTGCCACCCTCGGGGCACCCCTTTGGTACTTATTTGGCCCAATTTGTGTCTTTTGGTCCATAAAAATTCTCCATAAAGTTTTGCTGTGTTTGGACTTTGTTTGGTACTAATATTCTACGAAGTAAAAAACAAGCAAAAAATAGCAACTGGCACTGGCACTATGTCAATAGGTTAGTCCCAAAAATGATATAAATTTGCTATAAAATGATTGTAAAACATAAAAGAATGATAAAATAACCGCATGGAATAATAAAAAATTATAGATACGCTGGAGACGTATCAACCAACTAGGCAAATTAATAGGCTATGGAGATGCCCATCAATTGATATTGGTGCAAGTGAGTAGGGATTGCCATGCAACAAATGCACTAGATCTATAATCGTATGAAAGCTCAAAAGAAAACTAAGTGGGTGTGCATCCAACTTGCTTGCTCACGAAGGTCTAGGGCAATTTTGAGATAGCCCATCATTGGGATATACAAGCCAAGTTCTATAATAAAAAATTCCCACTAGTAATATGTGAAAGTGACAACATAGGAGACTCTCTATATGAAGAATATGGTGCTACTTTCAAGCACAAGTGTGGAAAAAGGATAGTAACATTGTCCCTTCTCTCTTTCTCTCTCAATTTTTTCTTTTTCTTTGTTCTTTTTCTCTTTTTTTTTCTTTTTGTTTCTTTTTGGGTTGTTTGCCCGCTTTTCTTATTTTAAGTCCGGAATCTCATCCCGACTTGTGGGGGAATCATAGTCTCCATCATCCTTTCCTCACATGGAACAATGCTCTAATAATGATGATCATCACACTTTTATTTACTTATAACTCAAGAATTACAACTCAATACTAGAACAAAAATATGACTCTATATGAATGCCTACGGTGGTGTACCAGGATGTGCAATGATCTAGCGTGACATGTATAAAAACTATGAACAGTTGCCAAGCCACAAATACTATGCCAACTATATGATCATGCAAAGCAATATGACAATGATGGTCCGTGTCATAATAAACGGAACGGTGGAAGTTGCATGGAAATATATCTTGGAATGTCTATGGAAATACCATAATAGGTAGGTATGGTGGCTGTTTTGAGGAAGGTATATGATGGGTTTAATGCACCGGCGAAAGTTGCGCGGTACTAGAGAGGCTAGCAAAGGTGGAAGGTTGAGAGTGCGTATAATCAATGGACTCAACGTTAGTCATAAAGAACTCACATACTTATTGCAAGAAATTATTAGCCCTCGTAACAAAGTACCAATGCGCATGCTCCTAGGGGGATATATTGGTAGGAAAAGACCGTCGCTCGTCCCCAACTGCCACTCATAAGGAATACAATCATAAATAAATCATGCTCCAAGTTCATCACATAACGATAGAACATATGTGCATGCTTCGGGAATCACAAACCTTAACACAAGTATTTATACTAATCCACAATTACCAACTAGCATGCCTCTAATGTCACCATCTTCATATCTCAAAGAAAATGCAAGGAATCAAACTTCTCATATATTCAATGATCTTCATGAAAGTTTTTATTATATCCCTCTTTGTTGGTGCAACAAACCCTGGGTCCATTGCCCGGACTGTGCACATGCCCAAGGACAAGATTACAGCACGAACATCAGACCAAGCAAGAGGGATCAATTCTTTGAAGGATCCAAGTACAGATCAAAAAGACCAAGCTGAGCCAGAGAAGCAAGATATTGCTAAGGAAAGAACCTCCCCTGTCGGGTAGGCGAGCCTGGTAAGGTTGGTTTTGCCCCAGAAGCAAGCTTCTAGATCGTCCCGGCAGGCCTGCCGGGGCTTGCGAAGGCAGGCCACTCCACCACTCCACCTCACAAGTGACACAAGTCATAGATCGGTGAAGTGTCAAGCCCCAAGGTGACTAAGTGGCTGCCTTTTGCCACATGGCACGCACTTCCTGCAGCAAACACCTCCATATGACACCCGTCCTGAGATGTGTCAAGAAAGCAGGCGTGAAGCTGGCAAAACAGCCCGGCAAGGGTTTTTGAGAATGCTGTGATGTGACACTCGATGGTGCATTTAATGCGCTCTATCAATCTGCAGAGTTAGGTATGATAGCACTGTTTGCTATCTAATTAGTATGTAAAGACTGATTTGCCACTGTGGTGACTCCTTGATCTATAAAAGGAGGTCCATGGCAACCGTAGAAAGGATTCGAACTCTCACACATTCATACGCGTGTAGCCACTCTCGCCCCAAGGCAACCCTGCCGAGCAAGTGTGCTGCGTTCGCCACCATTTTCCACCATCAATCCACCAAAGCAGGAGTAGGGTTTTATGCCTCACGGCGGGCCGAACCTGGGTAAAACATCCTGTGTGATCTTTGTCGCATTGTGTTACACTTCTCCACTCTTTGTGCAACGTGCCCATCGCCCAGCCGAACTAAAAAGGGGCTCATGGCCCCATAGGTGGTCGTGGTTTCCCACGACACTCTTGAATACCCGTCATATTAGGACCAAATTCATAACCTAAGTAAATTGCCATACTGTTTTTAAGACTCTGAAAATAATATAAGTGAAGCATGAGTGTTCATCAATTTCTTCAAAATAAAACCACAGTCGTTCTCTAAAAAAATATAAGTGAAGCACTAGAGCAACTACCTAGCTCAAAAGATATAAGTGAAGCACATAGAGTATTCTAATAAAAATTCATGACGAAGGTGTGTCCATCTCAAAAGGTGTGTACATCAAGGATGATTGTGGCAAACTAAAAATCAAAGACTCAAATAATACAAGACGCTCCAAGCAAAACACATACCATGTGGTGAATAAAAATATAACCTCAAGTAATTTTACCGATGGATTGAACACAAAATAGGGGATGCCATCTGGGGTATCCCCAAGCTTAGATGCTTTGTTTTCCTTGAATATTACCTTGGGGTGCCTTGGGCATCCCTAATCTTAGGCTCTTGCCACTCCTTATTCCATAGTCCATCAAAACTTTACCCAAAACTTGAACACTTCACAACACAAAACTCAACAAAAAAACTCGTGAGATCCGTTAGTATGATAAAACAAATCTCCACTTTTAGGTATTGTTGTGAACTTATTTTGGTGTTATACCTACTGTATGCTAACTTCTCCATGGTTCATACCCCCCGACACTACCCATAGATTCATCGAAATAAGCAAACAACACATCAAAAACAGAATCTGTCAAAAATAGAACAGTCTGTAAAGATCCGAATATTAGTAATACTTCTGTAACTACAAAATTCTAAAAAATTAGGACAACAGAGGCAATTCATGTATCAATCTTGTGTAAAAGATTCAGTGTTTTTCCATGCTCCAGTGACTTTTAACAATTCTGTTAAAAGACGCAAAAGTTTCTGTTTTTCAGCAAAATCAAATCAACGATATATACCAAAGCATCCCAAAGGTCTTGCTCGGCTCAACACTAACTAAAACTCTAAAATGCAATTATTAAAGAAGTAATATTGTATATTTATTCAAGAATAGAAGCAAAAACAATAACACAAAATAAAATAAAATTGGGTTGCCTCCCAACAAGCGCTATTGTAACGCCCCTGACTAGGCATAAAGCATAGATATAGGTATTGTCATCTTTCCCCTTGTCTTCCATAAATGTATTTTTGTCAGGAGGTTTATCAATTATAACATGAAACACATCATCCATAGAAATTTTAGCACTATCAAGTTGCCCATTTGTATATCCCCTTTTATTACCAGCTACAATCCAAGAATATTGTTGATTAACATCATTGAAAACTTGTTGGATCATATACAAAACGGGGATATCCTTTTGAAAAGTCTCATCAAAGATGCGGTCATTGCCAAGCAAATGCCTTAATAAATAATCACTATTGTAAAGGATCTCATCTAGTACCAGTTTTTCATGGTTCATTCCATAAAAATCAAAGACCCCCCTAGCTTCCCGCACTATGTAATCAAACTCATTCATAAGGACAAGGGTAGCTATTTTCTTAGCTCTAAGATCTTTCATAACAGGCGACTCGTAAAACAATCTTTGCAAAGCAAGATGAGTATGAATAAATTGTTTCTCAAGTTTAAGAACAAGTGCTGAAATAGCTTCTGCATAAGTTTTAGTTCTTTTAAATATAGGAACATCATCACAAGTCAAAGCTCCAACGCAATTAAAGAATTCTTGGATGGTTTCCTTTCCTATAACATTCCCTTGTCCCATAACAAAAGTTTTAGCATCCATATTAGTAGAACGTCCAATTTTAGGAGTTCTCCCATCATCTGTTTCTACCATACCAAAATCAGTCATGATGATAGGTTCAAACCAAGCAATCTAGCAAACAAAAAGCAAACAGAAAGACGAACGGAAAGAAGGCGAATAAAAAGGGCAAATATTATTGTGTTTTTCTGAAAACATTTTAGAAGTGGGGGAGAGGAAAATGAGAGGCAAATGGCAAATAATGTAATGCAAGAGATGAGAGTTCATGATAGGTACTTGGTAGGCTTGAAGTAGAACCTCCCCGGCAACGGTGCCATAAATTCTTCGTGCTACTTCTTGAGCTTGTGTTGATTTTTTCCTTGAAGAGGAAAGGGTGATGATGCAAATTAGAGATAAGTATTTCCCTCAGTTAAAACAAAGGTATCAATCTAGTAGGAGGCACAAGCAAGTCCCCAATAGATGCACATGCACAAACTAACAAACACTTGCACTCAACGCGAAAAAGGGGTTGTCAATCCCTTCATGTTCACGAACAAGAGTGAGATCTAATAGAGATGGGTATAAAAGATAAGTAAAAGAGTAAAACAAAGTAAATATAAATAAATTGCAGCAAGGTATTTTTATTTTAGTTTTATAGATCTGAAATAATATGATAAAAAATAGACTCAGTGGCCATAGGTTTCACTACAGGCTTCTCTCCTGAACAAAAGATACGGTGGGTAAACAAATTACTGTTGTGCAATTGATAGAAAAGTGCATAGTTATGACAATATCCAAGGCAATGATCATGAATATAGGCATCACGTTTGTGACAATTAGACCGACTCATGCCTGCATCTACTACTATTACTCCACAAATCGACCACTATACAGCATGCATCTAGTGTATTAAGTTAACAAGAACGGAGTAACGCCTTAAGCAAGATGACATGATATAGAGAGATAGACCCAATCAATATGGTAAAAGCCCATATTTTTATCCTTAATGGCAACAATACAAATACGTGCCTCGCTACCCCTACTGTCACTAGGTGAGTAGACCGCAAGATTGAACCCAAAACAAAGCACCTCTCCCATTGCAAGATAGATCAATCTAGTTGGCCAAACCAAATCAGTAGATCGGAGAGAAATACAAAGCTATCTTAATCATGCATAAATGAGTTCAGAGAAGACTCAAATAATATTCATAGATAATCTAATCATAAATCCACAATTCATTGGATATCAACAAATGCACCACAAAAGAAGATTACATCGAATAGAACTCAAAGAACATTGAGGAGAACATTGTATTGAAGATCAAAGAGAGAGAAGAAGCCATCTAGCTACTAGCTATGGACCCGTAGGTCTATGGTAAACTACTCATACATCATCGGAAGGGTGGGAAGGTTTGTGCAGAGGCCCTCTGTGATCGAATCCCCCTCCGATAAAGTGCCAGAAAAGGCCCCACAATGGTATCTCATGAGAATAGAAGCTTGCGGTGGCGGAAACGTATTTTTTGTGTGTCCTCTGACGTATGGAGAATATTTGGGTATTTATAGAGTAGAGATTATGGTTAGGAGATCCACGGGGGCTCCACAAGACTAGGGGCGCCCCCACTAGGGCGTGCCCCTAGGGCTTGTGGCCCCCTCATGGGTCTTCTAGCCTATTGCCGAAGCTTCGTGGTTGTATTCTGGTCCAAGAAAAATCCTAAAAAAGTTTCATTCTGTGTGGACTCCATTTGGTATTGATTTTCTATAAAAGACAAAAACAAGGAAAAAAACAACAACTGACACTGGGCACTAGGTTAATAGGTTAGTACAAAAATGATATAAAATAGCATATTAATGCATATAAAACATCCAAGATGGATAATATAATAGTGGAACAATGAAAAATAATAGATACGTTAGAGACGCATTAGCCTGCGACAACTTCTCCAAGCCTCCCAACTCGACTAACCATGGGAATGGGGGCAATAGTGGCAACAACTATAGCGGTAGGAACTACACCAACAATCCCTTCGCCAAGCCGATTTGCCAAACAAACTTGGGCATACGACATGGAAATGCTGGAAGCGGTATGACTCCTCGTACCAAGGTAGAGAGGAGCGCTTGGCAAACATAGTGGCTCCACAGTATGCGGTCGATACCAACTGGTATCTGGATAGTGGTGCGACGAACCACATCACAGGAGATCTAGAGAAACTCATGGTCCAGGATTGGTACACTAGAGATGAAAAAATCTAGACAATGAGTGGATCAGGTATGGCTATAATACATATCGGTCAATCTCATATTTGTACCCCTGAACGTGATCTTCTTCTTAAAAATGTCTGTCGTGGTTCAAAACGGCAACCTATGGAACCATCGGCCCCTTTGTGGTTCGGCAAGGGGGAAGGGCGTGTTGCACAAAGAGTGGAGACCGTAGAGCAGCACGACAACAATGACATAGGCACTTTTTACCTAGATTCGGGCCGCTGCAAGGCATAAAACCCTACTCCTACTTTGGTGTATTAATGAACGGACCGTGGTGGAGACGCAGCGCTCTAGCCTGGCAAGGTCGCCTTGGGACGAGAGCAGCTATGCGCATATGAGCGTACAAGGGTCCGAATCCTTTCTAAGGTAGCCACAACACTCCTTTTATAGGTCAAGGGGTTACCACAATGGCAAAACAGTAATTATCTAGTGATTAGATAGCCACAATGCTATCATACCTAACTCTGCAGACAGGACAAGGTGCATTAAATGCACTTCTTAGTGTCACGTCAGGGGGGTAGCCCGGTAAGCCTTGCCGTGCCATTTATCCACCTTCTCGCCTGTCTGTGTGACACGCCTCTAGACGGGTGTCATTTGGAGGTGATCTTCCTTAGAAATGGCTGCCACGTGCCAAATAACAGCCACCTAATCACTAGGGGGCTCAACACCGCATCGATAAGTGACTTGTGCCGCTGTGAGGTGGAGTGGTGACGTCTTGGCGGGGTAGTCCGCCTTCAATGTCCCCGACAAGCTTGTTGAGGGAGTCTTGAGACTTGTCTTCGGGGTGACCTCTGCCCTACCAAGCTCACCTACCCGGCAAGGGATGTTTTTCCCTTGGTGATATCTTGTTCCTTTGGCTTTTTTTGGTCTTCTTGATCCGCCCTTTGATTTCTCAAAGATCTATCTCTTCTGCTTGGCCTTGTCTTGGATGTTGCGACTTTTGCTCTAAGGCATGTGTACAGTCCGGGCAACACACGCCAGGGTTTGTTGCACCGACAGGAGCCCCCGGGCCTGGCCTGAACGCGCTGTCGAGCATTGTCGGGGTAGGCTCTATCTAGTACACATTCGAGGAGTTGTGGTAGCTCATCCTTTGGGATTTCCTTCGCTTTTTCTTCGTTCTGTGCTCGAGTCAGTTTCCGGTTTTCCCGCACGTCATGCAAGACGTTACGGGGGAAATTCAAGCCATGATTCATGGGCTACTGACGTCCCACATTCATAGGGTGATAACTGCCATACCACTAGTTTCCCCTCCCCTAGTGCTTCCGCCACGTGTGCTGCATGCATTGCGCAAGGTTGGCGACGGATGCGGAGGGCGCGTGAATGAGTGCCATGGCAAAAAACTAGGCGTCGTGGATTGGCGCAAGGGGCCGACCTTGGTTCCACGAGCCGTTGATGGCGCGAGGGAACCGGATTGCAGAGTGGGGCAGTTGCATCCCCTGAGCGAGGAGCCAGCCCCCAGCCCTATTCGCCTATAAAAGGGGACGTGGGCGAGGTGCTGGCTCACATCTATCTCTTCCTCCTCCTTTCTTCTGGTATTGTTTCTTCATCATGGTGAGGGGAAGAGTGCGTGGCAGCACTCCAATAGCGGCAACGAGGGCTTCTGCTCGATAGCGCCTCCCTCCTCCCATTGGGGACACGGAGGCAGAGCCCACTGTGGGGGAGGTAGGACAGGATGAGGACATGGTCGTCACGGTGCTCGGGGTTGAGGAGGACGAGGTGGTGCACCGATCGCACCTCCTCCGGCTGTCCAGAACCTGAACGAAGGCCACGTCGGGGACCAGCCGCTGGAGTTTATTGTCAAGCTGCGAGGGCCTCCGCACAGCCGACTTCGGCTTCCCACTCCATTTTGCAAGAGTGATGGAAGTTGAGAACCCGTCGGGCTTGAGGCTGCACATGAGGGGCTACTGTAATGGCAGCATGCGAGAAGACGTAGAGTTCCCCGCTCCTCCTGTGATGCTCCTTCGGCGTGGTTGTAAGACCTTTGCTCGTGCCCATAGCTTGGCGGTAGGGCATGTCCTCCATTTCAAGTTAATGGATGCCACCCTGCTCTTCGTCAAAGTCTTCGGACCCTCGGGTGCTCGCTTAGGGTGCTGCGTGGAGAGCTCGACCGATGCCGAAAGCGCCACCTCGAGTGATAGCGACGAGGAGGACAGTGATGGTGATGACAATAACACCGATGGGGAGGACGATAGCTCCGACTCCGGCTGAACGCCAGCTGCACCATCACCATCAGGCGGCAGCACAACCATCTACACCTGCATCCCTTCTCTGGTAAGGCGATTTTGCCGGGGAGTTGGATGTGGTGGTGCGGATGGTGTCTCCGGTTCCTCCAGCAGCCTTAGAGCTAGGCCCCGGAGGCTTCCTCGTAGGCTCCGGCTTCATTCGCATTGCCGCGTCCTGCTGGACCTGGTGGTGGTGACCAGGGGGTCATCCCCACCACTCTCTTCACCATCACCTTTGTCCGCGCCCTCCCAACCTTGCCAGGCTCCTTGTCATGGGGCCTGACAGGGTCAGACTGGGCTTCTGCCTAGGCGCTCCTTTTGCCCTCTTCACCTCCCACCATAGCTCCTAGGAGGAGAAGGACATGGAAGGGATTACGGTGCACTTATCTTTTTTCAGTCTAAAATGTGTAGGAATTTGCCAAACTTTAGTCTAAAATATGTAATCTTCTTTATCCATGTTTGTGTCATGTAAGATCTGTACTTGCTTATCCGCATATAAATGAAAAAAGATGAGCCTTGTCGGGTACTTGTGCATGTACGATGTCCATGCAGAGGTAAGATGCATCTACATGTTTAAGTAAACAAGTTTTTTCCGGCAAGCTATCTTGTCGGTACCTTTCGTTTGTTGCCGTGGGGCTTGGCATGCTGGGCACAAAACTATGGAAAGGGACCAGCTCCTCGTCGAACCTCCTTCGTCAAAGGCCACTACAACCACCTTGACCGAAGCAATGTTCGGGATAAAGGATGGGAGCACCCATGCTTCGAAGGTGACGAGGTTTTCATATGCACAAGTTTTCACCTTACAGAACATGTGTGGATAAGAAGGAACTTCTCTGTTTGGCTTGTCGGGGGCTGATATGTAGGCTTGTCTTCATTTCTTCTCTTCGGGGACGGGTCCATGACAAGAGCCCTACAGTTAAGTGCAGAGGAAAACAATGCTACATGTGCCCTGATCTACATGATCATGTAATGCTCATGTTATGCTATGCATGTTTTGGGGGCCCCCAGTGCTTCATTTATTTATCTGTCGCTCAGGGTCTATGTTGGCTTTGTACAAAGGGTTACATGCAACATCGGCAAGGCTTGTACAAAAGGGTGGCTGCCGGGCAGGGCCCGACAGCCGCGCCTTATGGGTAGAATTTACAGAGATGTGCAATGTTCCATGAGTTTTGCAAATTAATACATCTTTAGTCTCCAGACGGATTATGCCAGGTCTGGTGACTCGTACTACCTAGTAAGAGGGCCTTCCCACTTTGGCGTCTACTTGTTTGTACCCTTGGCAGACTAAATGCGCCCAAGGACAAGGTCGCCTTCCTCAAGGCTCCGGGCATGAACCCTGCTGCTATGATAGCGACGCAGGGCTTGTTGGTAGCATGCAACACGTGTAGCAGCCCGGAGACGGTTCTCCTCAAGTAGCACAACGTCATCATGTCAGTGCTATTCTTGTGCTATTTCATCGTAGGCAAGCACTCTAGGTGACCTGTATATGAGTTCACTGGGGATCACTGCTTCTGCCCCATAGACTAGGGAGAAGGGAGTCTGATCGGTAGCTCGATTTGGTGTCGTACGGAGGGACCAAAGAACCACCTGCAGCTCGTTGATCCATCGCCCATCACATTTCCGTTGCCTATCAAATGTTCTTGTCTTGAGTCCTCGCAGCACTTCAATGTTCGCCCTCTCATCTTGTCTGTTACTTCTGGGATGGGTAACAGAGGCAAATGAGACCTTGCTTCTGAGGGCATGGACGTATTGCATGAAGGCGTGGCTTGTGAATTGCACTACAAAAAAAGACACATCCGTGACATTTTGGACCGAACGAAAAAAAAAATCTGTCATGCTTATGACAGTTCTATGACGATAATTGTGACAAAACCCGGTATCATCATAGATGTGGTGGGCTCCTACTTCTATGACAAAAAATCATGACAGAAAATGGGCTTTTCGTCCTGGGCGGGCCGGAGACGCAGCTGCATGACATTCTTTGGGCCGTCCATGACAGAAAAAACCGTGGTAGAAGCGAGGGCGAGGAAAAATTCGGGGAGTTCCCGGTTACGGTGGGTGGTCGGGGGCCGAGCGATGCGCGTTTCTCTCATACACATACGCGCGTGGGTGCGAGGCATTGGGCTCTAACTAAACCCGAGAGAGGCGTTCGCCTAACTGAACTCGAGCGATTACACTACAAGCTACGCGTTACTGAACCCGAGCGCTCGATCGATGGCTGTTAACTGAACCCGATCGAGCGATTCCTTCATTTGCTATTGCTGCTAACTGAAGACGATCAAACCTGCTGCCTCCTTCCCTTGATGAACAGTGAGCGTTGTTGGGGTGTCGAATGAACAGTTCCCGGTGGGGGGTTGGATGAACAGGACCCCGTGGTGTTGCCGCTGGATGAACAGGACCCCGATCGATCGACCCGGTTGGGCGTGGATGAACATGACCCCATGGAGGGCTAGATGAACAGGACCCCATGGAGGGAAGGTTGAACAGTAGCCGGTGGAGGACTGGTTGAACAGTAGCCGGTGGAGGGCTGGATGAACAGTAGCCCGTGGAGGGGTTATTGAACAAGACCCCGTGGAGAGGGCTGGTTGAACAGTAGCTGGTGGAGGAGCGGTGGAGGCTGGATGAATAGGAGCACGTGGATGAACAGTCGTAGGTGGAGGTTGGAGGAGGTCGACGGTGGATGAACAGTAGCCCGTGGAGGCTGGAGGAGGTCGGCGGTGGAGATGAACAGTATCCTGTGGAGTCCCGTTTTGCGGTACGCCACACCCCTCCTGATGAATAGGACCCCCGTTTTGATCCTAGCACTCTAACACAAGTCTGTTTCCTCCGTTTTGTGGTACGTCACACCCCTCCCGATCAACAGGACCCCATTTGAATCGTAGGAGGTCCAAGAGAAGTCAGTTTCCTCCATTTTGCGGTACGCCAGATCCCACCCGATGAACAGGATCCCGTTTCGACCGTGGCCGGTCGAACACAAGGCCGTTTCCTCTGTTCTGCGGTACGCCAGGCCTCGCTTCCATCGGCTGTTCCGTCCAAGCCGGTTGGCTCCCGATGAACACGACGTATACCGACCCAGCCGGTTGGCCCGATGAACAGGACGCTATTTCTCCGTTCCGACCCAGTCGGTTCACTGTCCGATGAATAGGACATTGTTGTTGCCGTCCATTGCCTCTCCATTTAGACAACCCCTGGCCATCCATATATATATGAGCGAGTACATGCTCGAGACCCCGCCCGTATGTACGTATGTGGCCGTATTTTCTTTCTTGCACCCTGGCCGCTGTATGTACGTGTACATGCTACATGTGCGCCTCTACTACGACACGTGTCCTTCCTTACGCGGCCACGGTTCATTGCTACAGCCTGCAGATAGACTAATCATATGTACGTATGACAACGCTACGCATGCTTCGACAAGGTGGGTCCCGACTATCAGGTACTTCCTTGCGTGCGATGATGTAGCTGGTGGGTCCCAGCAGTCAGGGGGCGAATCATTTTTTTTTGCCCATAATATGGACGCACTTCCTTGCGTGCGAAGATGTAGCTGGTGGGTCCCAACAGTCAGGGGGAGAAAACATTATTTTTCAGGGTAAAAAGGATGGAGTTGCATGCATGCGTCCACCGACGTGGTGCGTCCCCACTATCAGCCTCTCACGTACAGTCATCTTCCGATGACTCTCAGTTGTTGACCATGTTGACCACACCGTGCTGAGCGAACCAAGGCCGGTGGACGACGGCGCCCCAGAATGGAACGACCCGGAGATGGGGAAGACACGGCAGTGGAGTCGCAGATGGACAGGAGTGGGAAAATTGACTAGTTCGGGTGCGCGGCAGCACTGCCGTGCTGCTTCCCACGTGATTTAGGAGCAAGAACAGAGGTTGAAGAACGAGCACGGCTGTTGGATTAACATCCAACGGTTCAGCTGCTAGAATCATTTGTTGATTAAGTTGACAAAGCCCTGCGTACACGTCCGCTTAGTAGGCCCACAAGTCAGCCACCAAATCTGATGGGTCCCAGCTGTCAACGGGAGGAATGATTTTTTTCACATAACAAGGAGGCACTTCCTTCCGTGCGAAGATACACCCGGTGGGTCCCAGCTGTCAGGGGGAGGAAACATTTTTCAGCTTAATAAGGAGGAACTTTCCTTGCATGCGACCATGGACCTTGTGGGTCCTAGCCGTCAGGCTCTCCACATATAGTCCTCTTCTGATGACTCTTGTTTCTTAACCACGCCGCACCGAGCACCGCACGGAGGTGGGCGACGACGAGGCCCCGGACGGGAACGACCTAGAGAGGGGGAGAAGGGTTATAACTAGTTCTGGTGCGGCATGGGGCTATAGTCGGTGGAGAATAACAGGAGGTGTGGAGGGGTGGAGGGATAGCCTGGCGGGCGGTGGGGTAGCGCTTCGCAGCGATGCGTGCTAAGCAGAGCCGCTAGCCGCCGGAGGCCGGACCAGGCGGTACCGCAGATGTTGGAGGAAGAAGACGAGAGATTGAAGGTGCATGTTGGCCATTGGATATAAATCCAATGGCTGTGGATGTCATAATCATTTGTTGACCAAGTTGACAACGCCCTGCGTAGGCTTCGACCTATTGTCCCAGATATCAGCCTGCAAAAATGTGGCATATATTTAACCCATGTTTTCTAGAATGTACAGCCTATTTGCTGGGCTAGGTGAACAAATAATTTCGCGTCAATGCGGCCCATTTATATTTTCTAAGAAATCCCAGCCCATTTGCACTTTCCTGAAATACACGAATTAGTTGGGCTCGTTCTATGTAAAATGTTAGGTTAGAAGGAGCAATTAATTTCAAATAGTAGACCGAAGAACACATTATATATATATATATATATATAATCAACAAATTAGCAAGTTATTGCTCAAAATAAAAATGAGCGCGTTATTATTACATTGGTCCTTAAAATCTTTGCAAGCTTTTGTACGCAATCACCAAGATTTTCCTTGCGTGTCAGTCAAAAACAACCAGGATTTTCCTTGCCAACTTCTGTTAAACATTTACTATTATAAGTTAATAACACATGGGATGTTTTTATAATGTATATATAAGTCTCTATAAAATATACGATAATAGTAATAATATAAATATATATAATGTGGTTAGAAGGGAAAACATAAATTGGACACAACATTATTATTCTTATATATAGATAAATAGAATAGATATCTACGTTTTATTAAAAAACATTGGGTTGCTGATCTTTAAGAAAAAGCCCATAGGCCGGTATGGACCTCAAAAAATAAGTTGAAACCACTGTCTCCATATGTCGTGGGCTACGCATGTTAAAAAACAAAACCTAGGCCTAGCTGATACTTGTTCGCCCTCTGGAAAAAAATAATACCAGCTAGATCCCCGAGCGAACTAGATTAAAGAGGGGGCCGGCGGCGCGACTGAAGAAGCACATCAGGAGCAATTTGTTTCTTCAGTGGATGGCTCTCGATGGCGTTTTTTACTTGCCTCTGCACCATACAACTTGTATTTTTAGCCTCCCAGTCTGTGGTGGACCAGCAGCCCAGTTGCTAGGCGGGCTAACCTACAGAAACCAGCACTCGATTTTTCATCAAGCCCCAAAAACAATGCAGTACTATGTTTGTTTTGAGGCCGAAAACATTACGGCAGGGTTGAGCGGGGGAGGGGGGAAGACAGAGCAAAAATATTAAAAAGAGTTGATGCACCGTTGCTACCCTAACAAAGCAGGTGCAATTCTTTTCGGGAAGAAGGTGTGTCGTTGACACCCACACGTCACAAATCCCATAGTAGGCATACTAACAAGTTCACACACAAGTACGACATAAAAGTTAAACATTCGTATCAAACTCGGGTTCACAGGACACATTCATATTCATAGCCAACATTCACAATCAACAACTCAAAAGATTCATATATACACAAGTTCAGCATGTCTAAGCATCCAAATGATTGATAAATCACACGACTATCACTGGTATGCGTCGGTGCTATACTAATAGTTTTAAACCCCTCTCTGCGACGACATTTGGAACCATCACCAAGTGAGTGTGGGCGATAGGGGGGCCCTTCCCACAAGACCCAGAAACCGTCGGGGATATGCCCTCCTGGCACACATGCTCTACAAAATGAGGTCGTGTGCAACCGGCGAGCGAGCAAATACGGTTATACGTACAGTAGTGCTAAAAAACAATTATACCTGCAAAATCATTTCCGGTCGTAAGTACATCCCACACAGTCATCCCTCGCTAAACGTTTCCATTCGTATGTACATTCCACATAGTCCATCCGAGGAATAGGTTTCCGTTAGTATGTACAACCCACACAGTTAATCCAAGAAATACCAAACGTTTGCGATGCACACAACATCACAAATAGTCAATAATTTCGAAGCGTGTGCGGTAAGGTGACTATCGCAAACATTTAATAAGAAAGAATTGTGTGCGATGCTATTGTTAATTGCACATGTTTTTTCTTGGCTGATCGTGTGTGTAGTGGATATTGATCGCAAACGTTTTTTCTTGGCTGATCGTGTGTGTGGTGGAGATTGATCACACACGTAGTGGATCCTAGAAACGTGTCTGATCTCCACGTCTATTGCAGATGTTTCGCTTTTGCAAAGCTTGTGCAGTGTAATCCCTAATTAAAAAAATCACCTTTTTGAATTTGAAAGTAGGCAATCACTTATTTCATATCCAACTAGGTTTATTACAAATATAGGTTCAACCATGAATGCATAATTTGATGCACAGGTACATATATTGAAGAACTACAGAAGCACCAAGTAAAGAATGGTGGACCACAGTTGTACTAAAGACTGTAAAGAGAGAGGCAAAAGACATTCTGGTTGCTGGAGAAGCTGAAGCGGAATGCCCATATTGTGCCCTCCCCCATGCATAATGCGCGCACAACTCTAGGCCAACCCCTTGTGATGGCTGCCCGTCCATCCTTCAATGTCTTCATTACGACTTCTCGATGCTCATTGTAGTCTGGATGAAATACTTTAACCTTCATTGCGTGTCCACCAATCATGTACTTTGCGAGGTAATCTTGAGTGAACTGCTTCGAGAACCACTGCGAACAAAAAAGATTCAGACATTGTTGTCTAACAACGCATTATGGGCAGTAAAAAGAGAAGGGTGCAGAGTTTGTAGTTAGCATCCTAAAGCTCACTGTTGTGTTGGATAGAGCATAAAAAATAATTTTCTTGCCACCATTCGTATCTTTTTGCTAATAATCCTTTTCAGTTTCCTCACTTGATGCTTGTTCAGGATTATCTCATTGCCCCATACGCAAAAAGGGTCGATGCGTGGATCCTTGCCAAGGGCATATGTACCTACAAGCAACAAATCAATATTAGAAGCTAACAAGTGTCCAGGCCTGGATCTATATGCACTATATTATGGAACGACGAGGGAGTACAAGTTGAGGGATGAAGCTAACCTCGGCGGAAATTGGTGGCCACTCCCGTTGTTGTCCTGCATAAGTAGTGGAAAGGCATGATAAGTACGGCAACGTTAACATCAAACAAATATAGCAAAGGTAAACAATATCATCTCCAAATGATAGCTTGAATGTGTTGGTTTCAGCATGCTGTTAAAGCATATATAAAATGGAAGGCAATGTTACTAACAGCAGGCTTAACAGCCATCAAATATTGCAATTTAAACTGGTATTGTTGAAAATGAATAGAATGTAGGTAATGCTTAAACATCACTCGATAAATGTGTAAAACTGAAATAAAGGGCATGTGTTAACTGTTAACTACACCAGGCATAACTGGAACTAAATATAGTCGTTCAAACTGGTATTGATACAGTCGAGCACCACAGTTCCGACTTGCACATAATGAACAACACATTGTGAATGACTGAAATAAACAAGGCATAAATGATCAGTATAACAACCAAATATAGGCATTGAAAACTGGACGGAGTCTCACTGGAACCAACCTAACAAGCAAATATAGATGAACATGGCATATGCTTGAAAACTGGACAAATGCTCACTGCAACCAACCTAACAAGCAAATATAGATAAACAAGGCATATGCTTGAAAATTGGACAAATGCTAAAAAATGCAACCTAACAACCAAACTACAGATAAACAAGGCATATGCTTGATAACTGGACAAATGCTCACTACAACCAAGCTAAGACAAAATACATATAAACACGACATCGGCTCGATAACTAGAAAAATGCTCACTACAACCAACCTAACAACCTAACACGGGTAAACAAGGCATCTACTCACTATAAACAACCAAATATAGCCATTCGTGAAACTAAAGTGGACAATTCATACTTAAACATCACATAGCCCTATTAAACAATACATTTTTGCTTAACTGACATAATTAAATAGGGCAGAGTTATAGCACCGCACGGCAAATGGTACTACAACAAAGGGTACGGGTTCGCAAGCTAGAAAAGGTAAGATTTGTTGATAGGATGTTGACTCACATTTCATGGACCGGATCCTTCCAGTTGGAAGAGCACAGACCCATGGTGGAAGAACCTTCGTGGGTACCCTTCTCGTGGTCGTGGTCGATGAGATCTGACTTGGCAATTGAGGATTCCAAGCCGCCGTCGTAGAACATGTCCTTCAGAAATGACAAAACGGGCTCGATGGCGTATAAGGATCACAAATCCTTGACCGCTTGGCAGAGGAGATCAGCGGCAGGGCCGTCGAAGAGATCGATGATGATTGAAACATAGGGGTTGGGGATGGACCATGTAACCTGTGACATGGCCCGCATGAAGCCGTCGCTGTCGATGAGCTTGATGTCGTAGCCAGCTTTCCCGAGATACAGTAATATGCAAGCCCGCTGACATGAAGTCTTTGACATGGCAATGTAGTGGCCGTCTTCGCCGCCTTCCGTGGTGACGTGTTGCTCCGGGATCAATGGGTCGGGGCGAACGGCGGCCACCTCGCCAACGTCCGTCGGAGAGGCCATGATAAACCACTTCTTGGTCGAACGCTCGTCGGGCTCCCTGGGATACGTAGTCGAGCTTAGGCTGCGACATTCTGGAGTAGGGGATGTGGATCTGGCGGGGAGGGACACTGCAGGCCTCATCTAAAAACTCAAGGGAGTGGGGCGACGGTATGGGAATCGTTGGGTAACCTCAAGTTTATTATCTAAGCTAGGAGGGACGGGCAGACCGGCATGGGTTGGCGGTGGCGCCGGTGACGCCTGTGGCAGCCGTGAGATAGGGTTCCAGGGGGAGGGGGCGGGTGGGGGACTGTGGGGGGGTTGTGGTGTTTGAGGATACGCCGCGGCTACTGAATTTTTTAGTAATGGTGGGCGGAGATGGTGGTGGACGAGGGAGGGCGATGGTTCAAATGCCTCGACTAGTGCAATTTTACTATAAGGTCAGTGCTGTAGGAGTGTGGGTGATGGTTGAAGTACAGCGGCTACTAAAATTTGGGTAAAGGAATTGATGTGGGGGGAGTGGCCAAGATCGCACAGTCGTGGTGATTTCATAGCGCACTTGCATCGCACACGGTTAAGCCAGTACCTGCACCATTTTGCTCGTGCTTGCGTAGTCGTGGTGATTTCACAACGTACTTGCATCGCACACGGTTAAACCAATACCTCCACCATTTGCTCACGCTTGCGCAGTCATGCTGATTTTACAGCGCATTTGCATCACACACGGTTAAGCCAGTACCTACACCATTTTTCTCATGCTAGTCACCCTATGGGACCTACTCCCTCCTATCACGCACATTTGTTCTTTTAGAAACTATGTGCGATGGCTGGTGTGTCACCGCCTAGCCTTCAATGAGCACTGACACTGGTAGCGGGAAACCGATGGGAGAAGAGGCGGGAAACCGATGAGAGGAGTGGCGGGAAATGGTAGCGTGTTTAGAAAACGTACAATAGAAGGAAGCATGAGCTACGACGCATGCGCACAGTGCTTACCCATGTACTGCATGTGCTATCGAAAGGGCTGAGGGTTGTCATTTGATCTGGGAGCATCCAACGGTGCAGACGTACGATCCATGGGGTTTGGGTTCTGGTCAATCAGAACGCACGACTCAAGTCGCAGGCGGCATCGGCCATGGTTTGATAGGCACACGACTTTCGTTTGTCCTTTTTATACACTAATTGAGTTTCCTAGGCATTTAATGTCCATAATTCAAATCTGAACGTCAAATATATGCTCCAGTTCACCAAAATGGCTAGAAAAATTATACATGAAAGTTGACATGGTGTCACGTCATGAAAGTTGGCATGGTGTCATGTCATGGCGCATATATGTCATGGTAAAAACATTGACCAATTTGGGCCAAGCTTTATTACAAACCTCAAATGAACTCTGGAAAGGTTGAAAGTTGGCATGGTATCATCATTTCACCCACATAGCATGTTACAAAAAGTTGAGAGGGTTACGGTAAAAACTAGATGCACTTCATGTGCAGAATGGACAATCTCTTTCGAAGTATCAGGGTTTCGAACGAAAACTCATATATTACAAAGGGCTTTCACTTTTTTGAATTTATTTGAACTCTAGCTTTTTGTGTGTTCAAAATGCACCATTCAAAGCCACATCATCAATTTTCAACCCTTCCTGACTTCATTTGGTATTTTTCATGCATTTACTGATTTATTTTTAGCTAAAGGGCCCTGAAATTGAAAAGCACTTCAAATGAACTCTGAAATGGTTGAAAGTTGGCATGCTATATATCATCGTTTCACCCGCATAGCATGTTCTAAAAGTTGAGAGGGTTAAGGCAAAAATAGGATGCACTTCATGTGCAAAATGGACAATCTCTTTTGAAGGCATGGTGTCACGTCATGGCACATATATGTCATGGCAAAAACATTGTCCAATTTGGGCCAAGCTTTATTACGAACCTCTTACAAATTGGAGCTTCTCTCAACAAGAATCCTTGTGGTTCTGATAGGGAAACATGTTCCCCTTATTGTCGAAACGTAATCACGGCATTTTTTCACCTTGTATTTTCTTCTACAGGCAACATGGAACTACATGATATCCATGCTAAAATTTAAACTTATTCAGGGTTCGTTTGACCTATTTATACACTAATTGAGTTTCCTAGACATTTAATGCCCATAATTCAAATTTGAACTACAAATACATGCTCAGGTTAACCAAAATGGCTAGAAAAATTGTACATGCATGTGTCCTTGGGTGCATGTTTAATTAGGTCCCATGCCAGGAACGGGAACGAATGAAAACCGTACCTACGTCCTGGCTCGTCCTCAAATATTTGGAATCTCGGGTTTTAAATCCCCATCAAATCCAGAACTCACAAGAAAGTCATCAAAGGTGGCATGGTGTCACATCATGGCACATATATGTCATGGTAAAAACATTGCCAATTTGGGCCAAGCTTTATTACAAGCCTCTTACAAACCGAAGCTTTCTCTCAACAAGAAGCATTGTGGTTCCATAGGGAAGCATGTTCCTCTTGTTGTCGAAACGTAATGACGGCCTCTTTTCGCCTTGTATTTTCTTCTATGGGCAACATGGAATTACATGATATCCATGCTGAAATTTAAACTTATTGAGGGTTCGTTTAGCCTTTTTATATATACACTAATTGAGTTTCCTAGGCATTTAATGTCCATAATTCAAATCTAAACTACAAATACATGCTCAAGTTCACCAAAATGGCTAGAAAATTGTACATGCATGTGCCCTTGGGTGCATGTTTAATTAGGTCCCATGCCAGGAATGGGAACGAATTACAACCGTACCGTCGTCCTGGCTCGTCCTCAAACATTTGGAATCTCGGGTTTTAAATCCCCATAAAATCCAAAACTCACCAGAAAGTCATCAAAGGTGGCATGGTGTCACATCATGGCACATATATGTCGTGGTAAAAACATTGCCAATTTGGGCCAAGCTTTATTATAAACCGGAGCTTCTCTCAAGGAAGCCTAATGGTTCTGGTAGGGAAACGTGTTCCCCTTGTGGCGAAACGTAATCGCTCCCTCCTTTCGCCTTGTATTGTCTTCTACGGGCAACATGGAACGACATGATATCCATGCTGAAATTTAAACTTATTCAGGGTTCGTTTGGCCTTTTTATACACTAATTGAGTTTCCTAGGCATTTAATGTCCATAATTCAAATCTGAACTACAAATACATGCTCAAGTTCACCAAAATGGCTAGAAAAATTGTACATGCATGTGTCCTTGGGTGCATGTTTGATTAGGTCCCATGCCCGGAATGGGTACGAATTACAACCGTACATGCGTCCTGGCTCGTCCTCAAACATTTGAAATCTCGGGTTTTAAATCCCCATAAAATCCAAAACTCACCAGAAAGTCACCAAAGGTGGCATGGTGTCACATCATGGCACATATATGTCGTGGTAAAAACATTGCCAATTTGGTCCAAGTTTTATTAAAAACCTCTTACAAACCGGAGCTTCTCTCAAGGAAGCCTGATGGTTCCGATAGGGAAATGTGTTCCCCTTTTGGCGAAACGTACTCGCTCCCTCTTTCCGCCTTGTATTGTCTTTTACGGGCAACATGGACCGACATGATATCCATGCTGAAATTTAAACTTATTCAGGGTTCGTTTGACCCTTTCTATTCATTAATTGAGTTTTCTAGGCATTTATTGTCCATAATTCAAATCCAAACTACAAATACATGCTGCAGTGCACCAAAATGGATACAAAAAACATACATGTGTCCTTGGGGTGCATGTTTAGGGTTCGTATGGCCATTGTATATATTACTAATTAAGTTTTCTACGCATTAAATGTAGTCCATAATTCAAATTTTAACTACAAGCACAAAATGGGTGGGAAATCATACATGTGTCATTAGGTGCATGTTTAGGTCTCATTTAAGGAATGGCAATGAATTACAAACTTGTCGTCGTCCTGAAACATTGAGAATCTCGGTTTTTAAATCCTAGTAAATCAAAAACTCACCCAAAAAACATGAAACTTGGCATGGTTTCATTACATGGCACATATATGCCATGGTAAAAAAAATTGTCCAGTTTGAGAAGAGGCGCACACATTAGTAGCCAATGAAGTCCTTTTTCAAATAATAAGCTGACACGTTAATATCACAAACGGTTGTATCGTATGAACTGTGCCAATATTTAACCATACTCAGTGGCATGCATGCAGTTGTTTGATTAGACGGGACGAGTGCAAGAAGTCCGGCATGCAGGCTCGACGGGACGCATGCGAGCAGTCCGCCGCGCAGGCTCGACAGGACGCGTGCATCCTGTCCACCTCGCAGGCTCGATGGGAGACATGCGAGCAGCAAGGCCACGCATGCTCACCAGGAAGCGAGCTCTTTGACCTCCATGCACCAGCCGCAGCCCGCCTCGCTCAAAACTTCGCCATTAATGGGTTAATCAAAGCGCATGGACGAAGCTTTTTTTAGGGGTGGATGGAGGGTGTTTGGTTGTGATCCGATGGCAACATTTGCTTTGTTCGTTTTTTCAACTCGTATTCCGGCCTAATTTAAATTGCCACATAGGGCAACGGATAATACGACGACAAATAAAATGGCAACAGATAGTACGACGAAAAATTTACAGTGGCACAGATAATAATTGTCTTACATATTCCGAATAATTTTAAATGCCACATGCGGCAAAGTTCGGAAGACACGGGGGCAAGAGAAGAAGGAAATCATAGACAACAATCTAAATCGCTACTGTATCTACTCTTCGATGGATCGCCGGGCGATGAAATCCTCCAGCTCCATCCTCAATTCCTCACGGCTTTGCTTGAAAGCAGCCACGGATTCCTCCACCTCCTACTCGCGCTCGATCTGGATCTTCCTCAAGTCACCCATTAGTTCCTTGACGACCGCTGTCAGCGTCATCCCCGAGGCACTGCTTTGCTCATGCAGCATCTTCCAGCCGGCGGCCTCCTCCTCCTCGGTGAGCACCTTGAGGAGCTTCGCATTTTCACCCATGAGTTGCTCGACGAGGCCGGTCGCCTTGTTAACTGAGGCATCGCTGGTCTCGAGCAGCTTCATCAAGCCGTCGACCAGCTCCTTCTGCTTAATGAGGCCAGCGAGAATGTCGACATCGCCGGCCAAGGACTTCAGCAACGCCAGCTCATCGTGATAGTCGATGCGGCGAGTGCGCTTGTGAGAGCCCTCGCGTGCCTGTGAGAGCTCGTTCGAGGACTCCACAGCATGCCAGGACATCTCTGCTGCGGCTGCGGCTGCCGCTTAACGGCAGGACCTCTCTAGTGCTTCAGCGGCCTTGGTCTTTGTTGCTTGGTTATATGCCCACCAGAAACTCCTCCTACCAGTCATGGTGGAACGACTTGACAGGAAAGACCAGTTTTGTAGGTGATGAGGAGAGGAAATGTGAAGTAATTTTCAAGTGGGTAGCTTTTATAGCCCGGTGCTAAGTGTGAACACATATAAATTTGATCTTGTGAACAGATTTGCAATTACTTATTGCGTTGTAATCTGCAATGTGAGGAGAAACAAAGTCAAAATTTATTGATGGTTATGGGCCCACAAAGCCCCGTTTTGTTGTTCTATCTCATCACAAATAGTTCTTTTGGATCAACCGTATGCCACACATCGAAAGCCCGAAACGTGGGCCCTTGCTCTCGGATGTACGTGTACGTGTCTGCCCACTATCACACACGAACTTACTACAGTAACCGTCTGTGTTATAATTTCTCATCCCAAACAGTTCATCTGAGTAGGCTATTTGCTGCGTATCACACACATCTGGTTTACACGAATCATTTGTGTTCTTTGGGCTGATCGCAAAGGCCGCATATCACACACATCTTGTTACGATGAACCATTTCCGTTCTCTTGCCTAATTGAAAACAGTTTGTCCGAGTGAACTGTATGCCGTATATCACACACACCTTGACCTGGCTGACCGTTTCTGTTGCATTCCCTCATAGCACACAGTTCATCGGAGGGAACTGGATGCCGTATATCGCACACACATTGATATGGCTGCCCGTTTCTGTTGTTCTTCCTCATCACAAACAGTTCTTGTGAATCAACCGTATGCCCTGCATCGCACATGCAACTAAAATCTGAACCGTGTTTGATGCATTGGTCATTGCAAAAGTTTTGGACATTTTTGACGGTTCTCTGACACCACCGTTTGCGATTATTGCATCGCACATAGTTTCTCGAAGGGTCTCTAATCGTAGTGTCGCGTTAGCAGCATCCTGCAGTAGTGAATCTTCATAGATAATTCACAAAAAGATTCAGATATAAACATGTTCAGTATGTTTATGCATCCAAATGATTGAGATCACAGCCAATATCATCCATGGACGAACTTTAATTACCTAGGGTACAGACTGGTAAATGGTGTTCACTCAGAGGTACTTCTTGCTAAAATTAATGCTTGTACGAGTAAACTTTCGAGTACATAAGAGGTGTCATTGACAATCTGAACTTTGCTTGTAGGTTTATCCTTAAATAGTGGCCTCGTGCTGAGGGAGGTTTGAGCAACTTGGCCACTACTTTCATCCAACTAGTTTACTGGCTCATCTTGGTCCTATAGCTCGCCAAAATTCTACATTGCAGACAAGAAAGGAAGCGGTTGAGAAAATGAACCACCCAAATTGTTTGTGTAGTTCAACTTAAATGGAGCATCCCTGGCGTGCAGAATGATTAAGTGCCAGATGAATATACGCATCAACCAACTTGTCTCCAATCTTTAGACTCCATGCCATACAGCTCGCTACCATATGTGCCGATAACCAAAAGGCACAAGTTGGGACCAAAGACTCGACTGTGTTTTTCTGGGCTATGCGCCAAGCAATATTTTTGGCGTTCTCTCTCCTAATACTTGGAGTTTGACAACTGGTTGACGCCGGTTGATACTCGAATGAATATAGGCACTTCTTCTTGTCAACATCGATGCTTGTTTGAGTGAACTTTGGAGTACATAGCAGCAGCATAAGTATATGTCCATCTGATCTTTTTGTGCAGTTCTACTAAAATCACCCAATGTAATGATTTGCCTGCGAGTTCAGGCTCCAAGTTACTCCTTTATAAAATCGTCAAACTGTAGCACAATACCAAATTACCAATACATATGACAAGCACAATAATCAGGATAAAGACCAGTACCAACCTATGTGAGGTAGCATATCAATTACTATTTCCTTTGATTGGAAGCCGAGATAAGTGAAGTGACTAAGAGCAAAGGAAGGAAGGAAGCCCAGATTAGCGACTAACAGGAAAGGAAGGAAGTTGTCAAGGCAATGAAGCACCCAAAGTTTTTGTGCAGTTCTACCAAAATCAAGCATCCCTGTTGGCAGATATATTGAGAGTGAGATTATTGTAAAAGTGGGACTAATTGATGAAACATACACTAACAAATAGAATCACTCTCAATATCTTAATGGGTAAAGTTAGCAACATAGTAGTCTTGCGCAGACTAAGGTATAGCCTAGTGGTGGGAAGGGGCTGATGCCTTCCCACCCACCCAGGTTGAAGGCACGGTACATGCAATTTGGGTTTGTTGCACCAATTATACTGTAGGGGGTGCCCTTACAGTCTTTCTATCAAAAACATAGTAGTCTTGCTTAAAGAGAGGTATTAGTTTATTTAATCAATGCTAATTAGCTCAATACTCAAAGCATTGCCATGTATCATAGGTTGCAAAACTTTAACGTGCAAAGATAAAGGAGTTTCTCATGACAGTAGCACGATACAAATAGTGATGACAACAAACTAATATGGATGAAGGACTTAGGCCGGTACCAACCTGAGGAAAAAACTTATTCATGTAGTCCCATAAGAGATGATAAAGCACTCACTGGAATCACTCAATAGTATATATTTTTGTGCACTTCAAATGTATGGTTGAAGTCACTCTTGTTTACCAGTGCTGAGATTATATCGAAAGATTATCAAGAACTTCCAACAGAGTTAAAGCACTAGCTGCGATACAGTTTATTGTATTGTCTTGTGTAGTTTCACTAAAATGTATGATTGGCACAACATGATCCCTGTTTGCACAAGTAGGAACAAGGTGAAACCTTCATTAGCTTAGTGAGAAAGGATAGAAAGACATTGGCATATTACTCTAATAGTAGCATCAAATTCATGATGGACAATACGCAAAACATTGCCTCATTGAACCAATGGCAATAAATTGACAT
This sequence comes from Triticum dicoccoides, assembly GCF_002162155.2. NCBI lineage: Eukaryota > Viridiplantae > Streptophyta > Magnoliopsida > Poales > Poaceae > Triticum > Triticum dicoccoides. The sequence goes on along the minus strand of NC_041387.1, from coordinate 110,997,699 downwards.
GCAAACAATAGCACTATTATGTCATGACACTAATAATATTCCCTCCCTGCTCCACCACATGATTCACCTCCATAGACAAACATACACATGTACATGATTCAGCATAGGGTGCTACAGGAAAATTAGGCCGCAATAAATTAGTGGTACTTAAGTACTCCTAATTAGTTAAGTGACCTTGCAAGAGAGACAACGGAAGTGCAAGGGCTCCCTGGAGGATCGTCTCACATGTAAGGTAGACGTTGTCGGAGCCCTTGAATGGCCTTGACTAAGGCCTCTAGCTTCAGCAAGATCACCTTGGCACCTTTTATTCTTCTTCTTCCTCCTCTTCATGCTCTATTTCTCTTTCTCCTCACGAGTTGGTGAAACCAAGTACAAGATTGGCCTTCTATTTCAGAATTGGTTTGCAAGTAAGGGATTACAAGTGTACTATTAAAAAATAGCATTATTTTCTCATGGCAGTCACAAAATAGAGATGAACACATGCATTAAATATCATTCTTACCTAAAGGAAGGTTATGGTGCCAATATGGATGATGAGGATTGGAACACAGATCTCCCTTTGTGCAGTTCCACCGAAATGAACCAACTGTTCCATTCTGACATTCCAGTTAAACAGCACAAAAGTCACTTTTTTAAGAAGTGTTTTATGCAGTGCACCAAAAGGTCACAATAGCAACGAGGTGAAATGGATATCTCTGTTTGCACAAAAAGCTACAGAGGAAACAGTCAGAGTCTTAAACAATTACATGCAAAAACATTTGGCTAAACTTGTCATGGCTTATAATAGTGGCATGGCTTCATTTTACCAGGGGCATTAGATTAAGAATAGCTAAATATTTGGTATAAGGGCATGGGACAACGGGTGCACCAGAAGTCCAGCACCATGTACCTAAACAGGGGCATAAAGTGGTGATTCAGAGTTTGTTGTCCCGAGAAACAAACATCCAAGAAACATATCTAGGTTGGTCCCATTTTTGTTCACTCTAGCCACCTACTCCTATGTGTCGATAGCAAATCTAGTCCTGGTCATACCACTGTGTACATCGTTACCCCTATATTGCCCTTTTCGACCAAGAGATCGGTTGGATGACCAGTATGTACTACTATCACCCCTTTTCCTTCCTGTTCGTACCAAGTCCGGTGTACATACTAAATTCCCCCACCCCCACTTTATTTCTTATTTGAACCAAGTACAAGATTTGACTCCATGAAGTAGCTTTACCTCTGACAATAGAAAAAAATAGGTGACGATGGACCATCCGATCGATAGGGGCTGAGAGGTAGAAAATGATGCACATGTAGCAACGTAGCAACCTGGGGAAGTAGAGCTAAGGCGGTTTCGAAGGAAGATATACCTGAAGGTCATCGGGATGTGGATAGGTGGGCGGCGGGAGGCCGGGTCCGCCCACACTAGGGCAACGACGAAGGGATCGGAGGACCTCCTACACCGGCACTTGGCCAGAGATAACGATGTAGCAGGCAGTGGGTCTGCTCCCTCGCTGTCGACGACGACCTAAATGCTGCCCCTCCTCCCCTTCACCGGCAAAGGGGGATACGTCCGGATCTGTAACCAGCGGCGAGGATAGAAAGACAGTGTTTTTTGAAGAGAGAAAGACAGGGTTACTACCGCTATCTTGCTTAGATCTGGAGAGGATTAGAGTGTGTGAATAGAGCAACCCTAGCAAGCAAGCGCGGAGGCTCCGGCCTATATAAACATAGTCAGGTAGTTTTCCATTTTCACTCCATCAAAACAATCGTTTAAAATTGTGTACATGCCAGGTTGCCTTTTTTTAGTTTTTGATTGCTTTTTTGAGCTAGCTACCCTCTTATTCCAAGTGGTGTTACGGTGTGCCGGGTTGCACTTTGTATCGTTCAAGTCTGGTACAAGACCCTCCATTAAATGAGCAACCACCCCCTCATAAAAATTGTGAACAAGCCCACGGCTAAAATTATCGGAAACGTGGGCTGCCCCAACATGTATTATTATTTATATTTTCTACTCCCTCCATTCCTAAATATAAGTCTTTTTAGACATTTCAAATGGACTACAACATACGGATGTATGTAGACATATTTTAAAGTATGGATTCGTTCATTTTGCTCCGTATGTAGTCACTTGTTAGAATCTCTAAAAAGTCTTATATTTGGGAACGGAGGGGGTATGTGGGAGTATCCTTAAAACAAAATGTGAGAGTACAATATTTATTGGGCCCCTTTGTAATTGGTGCTAAATTTTGACCAAATATTTAACTAACAAAATGTTAGTGCATGTTAACAAAAATTATATCGTTTGATTCCTATTTGAACATAGTTTTCAATGATGTAGGGTCTGTTTGGTTTCCAGCCACATATTGCCACACTTTGCCACACCTCACCTTAGGCAAATTTGACCAAGTTAGGTGGGTGTTTGGTTCTAGCCACACCTAAGACAAGAATTTTTTTTATTAGCAGTGAACCCCACATGTCATAGACACAAAAAGTGTGGCAAGATTCCCTTAGGCAAGCCAAAGTGTGTCTAACAATTTGAGCAACTCAAGTTATGCAAGTGTGGCAAGTGTGGTAAAAATAATGTGGCAACATAAGACAAACATAGTCACAATCCAAACAGCCCCGTAATTTTTTGTGACATGCATGAACATTTGGTTAGTTAAATTTATAGTCAAAATTTGGCAAGAAGCGTCAAATCAACACATGCAAGTATCAAAAGGAAAGTCACGGCATGCATGCATGTGTTGTACTCCCTCTGTTTCCAAATATAAGTCTTTTTAGAGATTACAACAAGTGACTACATATGAAGAAAAATGAGTGAATTTACACTCTAAAATATGTCTACATACATCTGTATGTTGTAGTCCATTTGAAATGTCTAAAAAGACTTATATTTATGAACGGAGGGAGTAATTAATGCATTGGTAAACGCAAATTATTGAAATATATCGAGTGCAATGCTTTGATGTGTCGTGTCAACTCATATAAGACCGAGAAGTTTGATTACTACAACGCCCTCTCCGTCGCGGACTGAGCTCCGATGCCTTAACTGCACATGCCTTTGGCTGCATGACAGGTGGGCCACCCACCTATTGGGCCCACCTATCATAGACGCAAATGCAGGAGCAGTAAGTCAATGAAGCTGCGTCCCTCCCTAGCGCATGAGCGTGGTGGTTGGCTGGAGAAGGAGAAGCTTTCCCTACATGCTCTCCCCCCCCCGCACGCGGTGGACATGTTGTAGTTCAATCGGTGTCAGAGGGCCAGAAGCATACTGTAGTACTCCTCCACCGCAATAGTACTCCATCATTGTTTGACTTCCCGAAGAGGCGAGGAGCCAAGCGCAACCCGGACGCTCGTGTGGCAGTTTCATGTGTAAAGTAGTCCAGGACAGCATTTACCATGCCTGTAAGCTTAAAATCGTTCGGGTCAGCTCCATGCTATGAGGCCGTCTTGAAGCTTTTTTTGATTAAAATAATCTTCTGGCCCTACCTGTCATCCTGGTGATTGTAGTTTGCACGCTCATTTGGTCAAGACAGGAATATATATATTATTTGTTGTGGGGTAAATGTTAGAGGTTGTAGCAAATATATTGTACAATGCGGGTCTTTCAGCAAAGTTTAGAGGCAAGCATGTGGGGCCAGTGCTATGAAGTGTCGCATCAACTCGTATAATGAGGAGAAGCTTGATTTTACTACTACACGCCTTCTCCCTCGCCCATGCGCGCGGTGGCTATCCCTCCCGCACGTGGTGAACGGACATGCAACAGTGGATTCGATACTGTAGAAGTAGTAGTAACATCATTGTTCATCTTCTCGAAGAGGCGAAGAGCCAAGTGCAACCCAAATGTGGCAGTTGCGAATGCTCGCATGGTAGTCTTTGTGTAGGGGTGGGGCGTGGTACGGTGCCTTGGAGCACGCATATAGCCAGGCTCTTGCATGAGACAAAATTGCTATTTGAGCCCACTATTGTAGTACTATTACTTGCTAGTATAGCCGTGTAAACCGGAAAGGAGTATTTGCCTTTCTAGAGATTTCAACAAGTGACTAGACTACACCGTGTGCAGTACTCCCTCCCTTCCAGTTTATAGGGCTCAAATCTCATCAACCAAGTCATTTTGTGATTTGAGGAATGTATCTCGTACTTTACAAAACTACCCTAATTAAACTCACGCATTAATTACGTAGTTTTCTTGTTTTCCTCTCTGCCTTGGTCGCGATGCACAATATTGAGCACTCCTATATGACTAGCCACTCTATCTACATGCAGGACATCAAAGCATCCGGGCCCGCGTGCCATCCACCAAATCACGGCGAGGTGCTACAGTCGAGACTCACCGGTCACCCAGGTGTGGCCGTCATGACCCATCATATCACAAAACCCACACCTTTACTAGTAGTGGTAAAGTGGCCTCGAAGTTGTACTGGGCGATGCAACCATCATTTCACTGGAACGCTCGTTGAAGCCCTTTCTCCCCTTTCTTGAAGAAAACCTCACTCCAGGCTACTCACTTCTGCCATTTTTCTTCTGTATCAATGAAGGAAAGGTGGGCGAATGAGCGATGTTGCTATATTTTCATTCCAAGAATCCTCTTTTTGCGAAGCACCAATGGATTCTCACAGCCTATTCTTTTCCCGTTTTCATTGCGATTGTGGTTTCCTTCCGATTGCTTTTTGTTTGTCAGTTCACTGATGGATCCTGGAGCACTATGCAAAGAGTTTCCGGCAGACAACCCACTAGAGACAGTGATCTCCAGGAAGCAAGCACCAACCAATGAGTTGACCATGTTGGCAGGCCAACCCATGGAGACGAAGAACCCCAAGAAACAAGCACTGGCCAAAGAGTTGACGACGTTGGCAGACGAACTCCTCAAAGAAAGTTGGAAGAACAGCAAGAGACCCACCGTGCCTACCCCGGAAACACTAATGGCCACCTATGTGAGGCTCAAGGCCGAGTTTGAGGAGATAGTTGCTGTTGAGAAGCAGTATTCCCCTAGCAAGGTGATGGCCCCCTTCGAGGATGAGGAGATGGCCCCCAGAGGGATGGGATCCCCCGGTGAGCTACACAAGGTAAAAAATAATGGCTTACCATAGTTGTGGCTCTTGATTATTTGCAATGTTCTTGCTAATATGTTAGGGTTGTGCAGGTGCCCGTGGACGTCCTTGATGATTCCGATGTCGCGGCCCATCCTGTGGACAATGCCCCAGAGATCGTTTTTATGTCGCCGTCTGTCCTATTGACATCGCCCCAGAGATTGATTTCGATGCCGCTGTCCATCCTGTGGACATCACCCCAGAGATCGATTCCGATGCCGCGGTCAGTCCTGTGGACATCGCCCCAAAGATCGATTCCCATGTCGTTTTCCGTGCTGTGGCCATTGCCCGAGAGATCGATGACAAGAAATAGTTCATCGCGCTAATCCTTCAGGATAGTTTGCATTGACCCGTGTTTAATTACCAGAACGATGAGTGGTATCAAACCATCTTTTGTGGGCGGTACTTGCTACTTCTGTTTGATAGTGAATCATGTGAACCCTCTCCGATTTATGGAAACAGATGTATCATCACCAGCTTTTGATGTAATATATGGCATGCTTAGATGTAAGTTTAAACTGTTTATCATATCATCAGGGCTTGTTTGATGATTCTTGGTGTTAGTAGGCTAGCTACTGTGCGAGCTATAGTACTTGCAAAACACTCACCAAAGAGAAACTTTGGGGCTGATGAGCTCGTCGTACGCTTATACTTATCCGCCGTCGATCGGCCAATAGCCAAGCTCCTAAAATTGTAGGCTTAGCGATCGATTAGACAATAGTCGACACGGATACATTCAGGCCTCATTTGGTTCAAAGGGTAGGAAAATTGTAGCAAAAGTATACAGACATACAACACAAAAGCATATCAGCACAAAGACGTACTCCCTCCTTTCCAAAATAGATGACTCAACTTTGTACTACTAACTTTGAAATGGAGGGAGTACAAACCCTAGGCGGACTAGTTTGGCCTAATGGGTTTTAGTGATATGACGTGGTACAGTGTCGTCCAGTCTTCGTGTGTGGTAGCAGTATTGCGGGTATAGTAAGTTTTCTTGAAGAAGATGAATTCAACGAAGTCATGATGGTTCCTTCGTCCGGCCAACTTACAGTGGGAAAAGTTGGGCCTACGCTATGACCGGGGTGGACCAGGATAATTTTGAGCATGGCAGGTGGACCAGGATGGTCGACGTCCCACATGTTAGTGAATGAAAGTATTCTTTATGATATAGAGGAGGAGCAACGAGTATTCATTGTTTATTTTTTATGAAAGCTATTGTCTCCATTGTTACGACGGTGGAGTGTGAAACACGACAGCCCAGTGAACTTGGCATGTGCACCACTCCCTTCTTCCTCATGTAATACTACCATAGTGTTGACTATAAGGTTGGCTATAAGGTTACAACTTTTTCTCACTTTCTCTCTATCTATTTCCTCTCAAATGTTTTTTTACCTTTCTTTTTTAGACACAATTGTTTTTATGCCTCTTTTTTAGAATTAGTTTTTTTATACCTACGAGCACGTGTAGAGACGGGCTCTTGCAGAGCCTACTCCTTGAATTTGTCAATGCCTCTCTCTCCCCCACATAAGCGGGCTTATAGCCCAGTATTTTACAGGTACTACTTGCTATGAATGCGGGCAGCTGGCATCTGA
>NC_041387.1:110927641-110990633 GCF_002162155.2 Triticum dicoccoides | reverse complement strand
GGTCCAGGGTGGTCAGAAGCGGGCTTGGAAGCAGTCCGGACTCCCGCATGGCCCACCTCACATCATCACCATATATTTCTTGGAGTCCGTGTGTGGCAGGCGGGCGATCTCTTCTCCCTCCCCCGCCTCTCTCTTCTCAGCCGACGCCCGCCGAGCGATTAGATTTCGGCTATCGACGGTTTATTCAATTGCAGTCCCACATGTCAGTGAAATTGCAAGACAATGCGTGTCCCCTCTAGTGAGCGGCGTGCGAGCCGTATTGTCGGGGGTGCGACGGGTACGAGACGTAAGTGTGCCGCCTTTTCCTTTTGAACTTGCAAAGCGTAACATTTTTGTGTGATTGATCGATAGAAATCCAGAACAAAATGACGAGGGTGGTGCTTTCCCGCACGTTAGGCGGGCTAGTTTGAATGATATGATGTGCTACACTGCCGTCATCTTGCTCCATTTTTATGTAAGCAAGAGTTTACACTCTTACGTGGAAGGAGTGCGAAACACGGCAGATCTGATTTTGATCGAGGGATAACTATTCCTTGCCAAATAATGGAGCACTGTTAGCGATTATAGCATGATAGTTAGGGCATCTCCAGCACTGGCCCACAAATTTACACCGGCATCTGTCCGAGGACACTGATGGATGCCACCCAATGCTGCCCTCATACCTTTCGACAACTATATGAACTAACCGGACGAAATTCATGCAAACAAGCAAATTTCAAATTAACCGGATGAAATTCATTACCTTTCGAAAACTTTTCCTACAAACTGGATGAAATTCATTACATATTTCGCACAAACCATACTAAAACCTACTATAAACCTAATCTAAATGATCGCCAGCGCCCGACCACCATGTTCGGCCATGAACCCAAGAAAGTCGGCCATTGCCTTTGCCTCCTCCTCATCTGCCTCGATAACCTCCTCCTTCGGAGCACAAGGTTTTGAAGATTTCCGCCTCCACGTCATTGTCAAGCAGCTAATTGGCCGCTGATGTTTATCCCACCAAGCTTGGCGTAGACTGAGTGGAGGAGCGGTGGCCTTCCTGGGACCAGAGCGGCGGCCACCTACCATGTACTACTCTTCCTCGCTGTCGGCTGCGCTTGCGCACGCGCGTAGGCTTCGTGATCGTGGAGGCTGAGGGCGACCGAGGGGGAGCCGGCGATCTCCTTCTTTTGCTCATGTGACAGTACATCCAGGAGAGCTTTGGAGCACACCCGGAGCAGAGCCGCCGATGTCCTTCGTCTGCTCCTGCTACAGTACGTCCAAGAAAGCTTTGGAGCGCTAGGATACCATGGTTGGAGTGGTGCCGACGGAAGGAAGGGACCAGAGGATAATGAGTGTGGGTCTTGGGCTATGGCTGGGAGTTGGGGCTCAAGTTAATATAACGGGCGAATGGTAATGAGCCGCGGCAGACGGATGGACGGCTGGCACTGTAGTAGGTTTATCGGGCGTGAATGCGGATGCTGCTTGAGTGACTTAACTACAGGTGTGTTGGGTCATTGACATGTGGGCCCAATAGGCATCTGGCCCGCATGTCAGTGACACACCAACTGCACCTGCAGTTAAGTCTGGTGAATGCGGCATTGACGTTCTAGAGAGACGCTGACCGTTTCAAGCGGGAAGCACGCGCTAGCGATGCAAGGGGTTTCGGTAGGCCAGGGCGGTCAGACGCTGGCATGGTGGTAAAATGTGAACTCATGGATGACGAGCCTTTGAAGCGTATGCGGCACGTATTGACAACCAAGCTTCCATGCAATTGCTCTTGTCACCAGCTAGCCTTAGACAACCACCATTAGACACCACACAACCATGCATAACTTACGAATAATGGACAAATCGATCAGGCACACACTCATGTGCAGTGGCACTATGATCGGTCACTCACGGTAGTACATACTCCGTACCATAGTACCCTCTCTAGCTAGGATGTTTTATAGATTGTCATTGTGATGGACGATATACATGAGCAAGGCGCCGAGTCCCGAGTTTGACCGTTGGTGTTGAGCCAGGTGAATACATGCTCGGCATTCGCGGAGGCCTCCATCAAACGTCTAAAGGTTAATGTCAGGCACTGCCGGGACGCGCAGGTGGCGAGCTCGTCATTTGCGTCGTGCCATGAGCAGGACTTTGATTGAGAGGGGGACGTGCATGCATTAGCATAGTTTGACAGCGTGTGCGTGAGTGTCTGCACGCGTACATGCTACTTGCCTCTATGGATGGTGTGCGCTAATGTGTGCATCACGTATAATATAAAAAAAACCATTTGTGCATTTAACGCAAACTATTTCATTTTCATTTGGCTGACGAGTGTGCGTTGCAGCGACGAGTCTGTGGTTTGATTCCTCAAATACGCATAATTTTGGTTTTTATTTCTTTCTCCACTGACAGGTAGGCCCGCATACATAGAAAGATAATGAACACGAGCTGATGAGGCGCATGCGGACTGTTTGAGTGGTCAACCAGACACTACGGAGCTATACGCTGAGCCAGTGACCATATAATCACCATATCTCGTATACAATGATCAAAGTGAGCTATCAAGACAAGTTCGATGATCGCCAATGCATTTTACTCAGTAATAAATGGCCAGGATTGAAGGGGAATCCAAATTTCCTTCGTCTTCTGTCCTTGAGCTCTTGACAAACCAATGCACTATACGGTTGTCCGGCCACTCCACCCTAGAGCTCTCACCAAGCATCGTTCATGCCACCGGGTTGCACACTAACCGGTAAGGAAGCGATGGCATCCCGCCGTGCCGAGTTCCTCGCCGCCCACGACCGCACACAAAATGGTAGGGAAGCAATGGCATCCCGCCATGTCGAGTTCATCACCGCTCGCGACCTCACATCTACGTGGGCAGAATTTAAAGCTGCCAAGGCCGAATGGACAGTAGAGCAAGAGGCGGCCAAAGCCGCACAAAGGGAGCGGAAAAGACAGAAAGCACTTAAGAAAAGAGAGGTCCACCACCGCAAGAAAGAAGAGGACGCATGTGCTGCTGCGGAGAGGTCGGCAGAGATCCAAGCACGATGGGGTTTCGCTGACAAAGCCAGGAAGGAGAACGACGGCGTCTGGCCAGCATGTGAGAAGTAGTAGTACTAGTAGTTAGTGTGTGTGTCTATGTCTGAGTACGAGCATGTACCAGTACTACTAGTTACTAATGTAGTTTTTAGAGAAAATTACCAGTATGTTAGCCTAGACTCAATGAAAAAATTCCTATCCTATGCATCAAATGACATCTCTTTCTCTATAGAATTGAGATGCATGTCATCTCACTTCCTATGATTTTCATATTCCTATAAAATTCCTATCCTATGAACGAAAGAAGGCCTCTGTTGGAGTAACTATTGTAGCTAGCAGTACTGCTGGTACAGTAGTTTTCTTCAAGAAGTGGAATTCAATGAAGTCATGATGGTTCCTTTGTCCGAGCAACTTCACAGTGGGAAAGGTTGGGCCTGTGATTTGACGGCTCATTAGTCATTATTACTGCGGCATGACAACCGAGGTGACTCTTCCTTGGAGTTCTGAGTGCATGGCAAGTGGACCAGGATGGTCGACGTCCCACATGTTGGCGAACGGAAGTATTCTTTTCGATATCGAGGAGCAAGGAAACCGTGTGGTATTGTATCACTACTGATTTATATTTATTTTTTATTTCTGATGAATTCTAGTGTTTCAACTCTTACGATGAAGGAGTGCCAAACACGGACGTGCCACATGTCAGCGGAAGGAGTGGGAGATGAACAACATGGTAGATCGTCTCCACTTCTTCCACTTCTGGGTCGGAGACCACACGTAGTAGTACTAGTGGTATGAACGATACAAAGTGCGACCCGGAGAGAAAGACACGTCTAGTTGGAAGGTCTCAGGCCATACACGTAAACAAATATAAAAACTAATATGTGCCTCCAATTGATATAGTAGTAGTAGAGTACTTAGGCATGTACTCCATAAAATCACCGTGCATTGCATGTACAACATTTAGTGGTACGTAGTAAGAGACAAATGCCTATATGCCACGCGTGTTCATACTATTTGTGCCTTTGTACTTCACTTACTGTGCTACATTACTCAGGTTCGTACGTCCACTCCTGGGTACATGTCCATCTCGTAGTTCCAGTCCCACGTGTTTTTCATAGATGGAACGATCCATATCATCGCAGTTAGTGTGGCTCCCCATGGACTCATCCAAACTATGGCCAGCCTCGACGCGGAGTAGTCGCGTGCACCGGGAAGCGACTCTCTCTCGGCCATCGTGATGCTTCAAAGCCGGTGCCAGTGAGAGGTCACCACCGCTCTAGCCGGGCATTAATGCGGCACTGATGCTCCTGGGCGACGCTGGCCATTTCACGCGGGAAGCGCGCGCTGGCAAGGGAGTATTGGTTTTGAACCGTTTCAGGTGTAGTACCGGTAGTTTCCAAAACTACTCAATTATTGCACTCAGTTTCCTAAGAAATTGTGGTAAAAAATGTTACTCCACAGCCCGCTTCCCTTCTCCTTCCTCTTCCACTGCCCGCGCACGTCCGTGGGAAGCGACCGATCAACCCTTATATAGGAGTGCTAGCACAAAAAGATGCATGCATGACCGCTAAAATTTCCAGATTAAAGCGCCGCTCCGGCGAGAGTATGGCGTATGTCATTACCTTTGGTCGGGCCATGGCTACCGGGTGACAATGACGAGAGAAGAGGCGGCGGGAGGGGAATGAATGCGACTACTGTTTGGGTTTTGCCGTCCGGCTTAAATAAATGTGCAACATCACATGTACCCGCGGGTGCACAAATTGTAACATACGTGTCTGCTTAAGTGGGCGTCACACAACTGGTGTGTGTGTGTGAGATTATGAGAGACGGAATGCGTGTGTGCGACTCTACTCTTCGTACATGTACTCAACCTTTTTCATCGGGATATAAGTATAATGGTATTACACTTTAGCTAGTGATTTACGTGGCCATGTTAACGTGGTTGTGTAAAAAAATGCCACTTCCTGCTCATTATTTGTGTTATATAATTACAAGCAAGATGCTCATGCATTGCATGGAACATCAATATGCATTTTTTTACAAAACACCTGTTGTGATTGACCCATGCAGGAGTAATCCCATGTGTAAAAAGTAATGATATCTCGAGAATTTTATCGGAAAACTGGTATCTCGAGAATTCCATCGAAAAAATGAAAGATGAGAGATAAGGTGTGGAGGAGTGGAGCGTGGTGGTGACTGGTGGTTGGACTGGGTGGAGGCATGGGGATGGACGGTGCCGGCAGGCGGCAGCGGCCACCATGCTATATTGTTCCAGAGACTTCCTTTTTTAATTGCTCAGCAATGAGGTTGTGGGATATAAGGATGTGGAGAGAGGTGCTGGTATCTTTTGTAAAATTATCATAGTTTGGTTTCTATCCGCCAGATATAGATCGGACGGTCTATATTACAAGATGGCAGGCACACCATCATCACCAACTCGGTTTTTGATAAGAGTAGAGATGATAAGTTTGCTCACTACTAAATTAAAGTGGAATTTGTCCATGTTATACAAGTAAATTAAGGTGATTGTTTATCATACGGGTAAGGTTGGACGAAGGGTGGTAGGAACAAATGCTCTGCCTAGAGCATGTGTGTGTGAGATGGAGTCTTAGTGTGTGTGTGTGGGGGGGTGCGTGTGTGTGTGAGAGAGAGATGGAGTCTTAGTGTGTGTGTGTGGGGGGGGGGGTGCACTAGTGCAAGATGCTGCTAACGCAACTGTCACATCCCTGGTCCTGTTATGCACTAGGCTAGACCTCATGTGAGCATCATGTTTTAATTCAAATGAAATTTGAATTGAGGGATTTTCAAAGCCTCAGAAACCTTCTAAAAATGATCAACATTAAAATCTTCTCAAAGAAGTCCAAGAAAATGTTCCTCTTAGTCTCTAAAAATATTGCAAAGAGGAAAAACTCAAAACAATATTTTTGGTATCTTAGAGTTAATTATTTTGGGCCTTTGAATTAAATAAATAACTATTTGCATTGGATATATATTTCTTAACTAATTAATATATGTCCAATAATTCTGATCTTTGATGAAGGGCTTTGGAATAATCCTACTAGTCCCTACCATAATTATCAGAAGCAATAAAAATGATTTAGTGTCTAAAATTAAATCAAAACAAACTACAGAAAATAGAAAACAGAATTAAAACAGAAATAAAAGAGAGAAGCCCAGCCACTTACCTGGCGCCCACTTACCTGGCCCAGCTCCTCCAGCGGCCCAGCCCACCGAACCGCCACCGTCGCCCACCTCGCGCCAGAAGGACGCGAGGCGTGTGGCCACCGCACGCCGGCACGCGCCGAGCCACCTCCTGCTTGCTGCTCTCCTTCCTCGACGCTCTAGACGCCTCCCCCGGGCGCCACGCACCTCCCTGCCTCTCTCCCTCACTCTCCCGCGCCCTCATCCTCTCCCTTGGACCCCTCTCTCTCGCCACCGAACACGCCCATCGCTGCCGTTCGCCGTTGCCGCGACCACCGCCGTTCCGACGATGCCCCGAGCTGCTCCCGAGCTCCTGCACCTCGTCGCCAACCCCCTCACCGAGCCACGTGACCGGAAGAGCCCCGAAGCGCCGCCCTGACGCTTTTCCCCTTCTCAGCCGCCGGAGATCGGCCTCGCCGCCCCGCTCAGCTCCGACCTTCCCCGAGCCCGCTTCGACGCCTACTGGAACCGCTGTGAGCTCCTGATCCTCCTCCCCTTCTCCGTTTTCTCCCTAGTATGCCATAGCCGTCGTGCCTTTCTCACCCGACAGCGCCGCCGCCAAAGCTCGCCGGCGATGACGCTCCGGTGACCATTCGGTCCCGGGCATGCGTCCAACGTTCTCGCCGCACCACGTAGACACTGTAGGTGTTATCCCCGCATCGCCAAGGCCGCTGTGGCCTCGAACCCGAGCTCGCCCGAGCTCCGGCCGCCGCCTCGGGCTCCACTCCGGCGAACCCCGGCCACCCCCGCACCTCCCCTTGGTCTCCCTAGATGCACGCGGTCATGGGCTACCTCCTGGTGCTCTTCGCGCGTCCAACCGCAGCCCATAGAGCAACTCCGGCGAGCCTCCGCCGCGAGATGTGGTCGTCGGCGCCTAATCCGGCGACGCTGACGTGGCGTTGCCATTAGCGGCTAATCCCCCCAATTAGCACACTAACAGACACTGACAGCGGGCCCCGTAGCGGGTCAAAGCCCGAGTCAACGCGGGATTAGCTCCTGTGTCACTGACGTGTGGACCCCGCACGTCAGGTTTGACCTGGACCTGGCCGTTGACTCGCTGACGTCATGCTGGCGTCAGGCTGACGCAGTTAAATCATTTTCTGGATTTATTATTATTCAGAAAAATTCAGAAAATGCCTTAAACTTCAATAATTCATAGAAATTCAACTGTAACTCCAAATTAAATAATTTATATATGAAAAATTATCAGAAAAATTCAAGGAATCCATCTGTACCATTTTCTTGCATGTTAGAACAACTTATAGCTGCTGTATAGCACAAATTAATTAAATGGCATTTGAATAATCACATATGGAGTTTGAATTTGAATCTTGTATTCAAACCAACTTCATTTAATCTGTTGCTAGTTGCATTAGCTCAAACACATTCATATTGCCATGTCATAGCATGCATCATATTGTGCATTGCATTGATTGTGTTCTTTCTTGTTTGCCGGTATTTGTCCCCTCTCGATAGACGTGATACCGATGATGTGATCGTTGACACTAATGAAGACTCAATGTTATCTTCAGAAGTGCCAGGCAAGCAAAACCCCCTTGTTCATTCCGATACAATCCTACTCTCTCACTCCTGCTCTCTTTTACTGCATTAGGACAACACCGATTGATCTGTTACTTGCTACGGTAGCTGAACCCCTTTATCCTTTGCATGACCTGTCATTGCCACAGTAAATAGATGAAACCCACTAGCATGAGTAGGAGTTGTTTGAGCCCTGTTGTGCCTACTCATTCTTGCTTTTTTGTCATGCCTGCTACTGCTTAGAGTTGTGTCAGGCCTGATTCATCGGGGATGAATCAGAGGCGTGTGAACATGTCCTACTGTGTGTGAGCTAAGTGTGTGAACACGATTTGGTAAAGGTAGCGGTGAGAGGCCATGTAGGAGTACATGGTGGGTTGTCTCATTGCAGCCGTCCTCAGGAACTGAGTTCTGTTTTTGTGATCCATGATTCAGCTACTACCATACATTGGGCCCTGAAATATGACCCCGCTCGACTTCTTAATCACCCTTGTCCTCTGTCCAGGAGTTGCAAGTAGTTTCTGATGTTTGTAGTATGCTGGAGGCCGTGGGCAGCGCTGACCGGAGGGGTGGGCTGTGATGCGGTAGGCACGTGGCCGGGTATACCGGGCGCCCGTTTGGTGTCACGGAACCCTGTTCACATCGTTTGGGGCTGTGAGCGAAACTCCGTTCGGATCTCCTCATGGATGGAACCCGAATAGGCGATAAACCTGGACTAGAGACTTGAGTGTTTAGGTAGGTCGTGGTCTACACCCACGTCGGCTTTCGCTTGAAGTCTGCCGAGCACATGTCGTGTGCAGACGCTAAGTGGTGGAAACATGTATGAAGAAGTACACCCCTGCAGGGTTAATATCATCTATTCGAATAGCCGTGTCCGCGGTAAAGGACTTCTGGGTTGCTTATATCAGTTCATAGACAAGTGAAAGTGGATACTCTAAAATACGCAAGATAAGCGTGAG
Organism: Triticum dicoccoides; assembly: GCF_002162155.2. Classification (NCBI taxonomy): domain Eukaryota; kingdom Viridiplantae; phylum Streptophyta; class Magnoliopsida; order Poales; family Poaceae; genus Triticum; species Triticum dicoccoides. The sequence goes on along the minus strand of NC_041387.1, from coordinate 110,981,919 downwards.
TGCTATGGATGGCGTTCTCGTAGGGAGACGGGAGCGGTTCCATAGTGGTGTATGGGTTGGTGAATATGTGGACTCGTGTGCGCCACCTCAAAAGAGTTACTTGCAGTCGTAGTTTAGGATAGCCACCGAGTCAAAGTTGGCTTGCTGCAGTTAAACCCCACCATCCCCTTGGTTGATAATGATGCATATGTAGTTAGTTCTGATGTAAGTCTTGCTGGGTACATTTGTACTCACGTTTGCCTATTTTATGTTTTTGCAGAGAGACTTCGGTCTCACTAGTAGTTCCGCGTGGACTTCGACGTTTAGCTTGTTACCTCAGCTACGATCTTGTGCCTCGGCAGGATTTGGTAGATAGTCAGGCTTCTCAGCCTTTTCCATTTATAGATGTCTGTACCCAGACATGATAGCTTCCGCTTGTGCTTTGATTTGTATGCTCTGAATGTTGGGTCGTGAGACCCCTGTTTGTAATATCTCGCTCCTCGGAGCCTATTGATTAAATACTTGAGTTGTAGAGTCATGTTGTGATGCCATGTTGTATTTGCACATCTCGAGCATATTGTGTGTATGTTATTGGAATGCTTGGTATGTGTGGGATCTGACTATCTAGTTGTTTATCTTTAGTAGCCTCTCTTACCGGGAAATGTCTCCTAGTGTTTCCACCAAGCCATGGTAGCTTGCTACTCCTCCGGAACACTTAGGCTGGCCGGCATGTGTCCTTCTTCGTTCCTATGTCTGTCCCTTCGGGGAAATGTCACGCGGTGAATACCGGAGTCTTGTTAGCCCGCTACAGCCCGGTTCACTGGAGTCCTGCTAGCCCAGTGCTACAGCCTGGATTCACTCGCTGATGACCGACACGTTCGATGTTGGGTCATGGATGCCTGTCCCTGTAAGTTTGTGCCACTTTGGGTTTACGACTAGCCATGTCAGCCCGGGCTCCTTATCATATGGATGCTAGCGACACTATCATATACGTGTGCCAAAAGACGCAAACGGTCCCGGGCAAAGGTAAGGCGACACCCGTGGGAATACCGTGCGTGAGGTCGCAAAGTGATATGAGGTGTTACATGCTAGATCGATGTGGCATTGAGTCGGGGTCCTGACAGCAACACTATGATCAGAGACCATTCGAGAAACTGTGTGCGATGCAATAACCGCAAACGGTGGTGTGAGAGAACCATCAAAAATGTCCAAAACATTTGCGATGACGGATGCATCAAACACGGTTCAGATTTTAGTTGCGTGTGCGATGCAGGGCATACGGTTCAGTTCAATTAACTGTTTGCGATGAGGAGTAACAAATGAAACGGGCAGCCAGATGAAGGCGTGTGCGATACACAACATACGGTTCACTAGGATGAATTGTTTGTGATTAGGCAACACAAAAGAAACGGTCAGCCAGAGCCAGGTGTGTGCAATGTACATCATGCGGTTCACTCGGATGAACAGTTTGTGTTGAGACAAGCGAACATAAATTGTTCAATATAACAAGATGTGTGTGATATGCGACAAACAGGTCTGTAATTAGAAATGTGTGCGAAGACCGATAATAACACAGACGATTGCTTCTAATAAGACGTATGTGATATGCTCTGTCTACACAACATGTATTGGCCATTGGGGGACCGGCGGTCATCTGGATACGCCATAAGGATGCGAAGAGGCATCCTACATCAGCAAGGACTAGTTGTTCCACCAGTAGCTCATCTAAGAGGAACTCTCAAGTTAAGTGTGCTCATGCTGGAGCAGCCATGGGATGGGTGACTGGATGGGAAGTTGTGTTGATGTTAAATTAGCTGATAGGATGGGTCATTTCGGTCATCAAAATGACCGAAATGCCCCATTCCCTCAGCTAATTTAACCTCGAGGTCCTTGTTTTCTATTTTGATTTTATTTTTTAACATATGTTAAAGAAGGTCTATCGCATTACTTTTTGACAATGTGTATACGTGGCATACAGTTGATCCACCCGACCTGTTTGTGATGGAATAAGCCGTGTGTGTTGTGGTCAAACGCTTGCTAGTGTACAACCGTTTGCGATTGATGAATTCATCACCGACGGGTTCCCTAGTGTGGTCAGTGTTCATCTCATCATGTGTACGTATCCTTTCGTCCTTCTCTCGCACGTCTTGTCACCCCGCTGCCGCAGATGTTCAAGCGCAAGCTTGAGCAGCGCGTGGGGGCGTTCTTTTGGCCAAACGGTGTTGAGCCCGTTCCTGCACAAGCTTCCTACCCAACTCGGTGAAATCCCCCAAAATCCCAATGCTTATCAGCCTACTATTTAAACCCTCACGACCGGCGAGTCCTGCGTCACATTTTCCCCTCCCTCCCTGTAGCTTATCTAGCCTGCTTCTCCCAAAATTAGCAATGGCACCGGACCGTCATCGTCGCTCGGCCACTCCGCCATCATCAGAGCACAGCTTGAGCTAGGAGGCTACACTGCGGCGGCAGAGCAGTCCCTGATGTAGTATAGTGCATACAGCGTCCAAGTTGGGTGTGCATGCAACACAGACCACACGCTCGGTCGCCAGTGCACGTCGGCAGTTGTTGCCAGCCGCCGTTGCCGCCACACCTCTGTCGAAAGACAGGGCCATCACCCGCTCCGCTGTCGTGGCCATCAATTGCCGGCCACCGTGGCCATCACCCGCTCCACCACCGGGGCCAGAAGGCGGGAGGTGGTGGTCGTGGCCAGCACCCCATCATCGTCCGCCGTGGCTCCTAGCCCACCGTCGACCACCAGAATCATCACCCGCTCTGCCACCACCACCCGCAGGAGGGAGGCGGAGGTGGAGGCCTGCACGTGCGGCAGCGACCTTGTGCGCTACATCGAGTTCCTGCAGGAGGAGGAGGTGCGCCTCGTCGAGCACGCAAAGAGCCTTACCACCGCCGTGGCCGCGGCACAGCTGACGCAGAGGCAAGCAATCAAGAGATCTACAAGGAGAACCATTGCTTCGAGAGGGGTCATTTGGAGCGACAGAGGGCGTTCGAGGTGAGCGTCGCTGAAGGTGCAGCAGCTGCAGGCACCGTATTGCAGTTGTCCAGTTCGTCGGTAGCCTCCTCCTCCTCTTCCTCTTACTGAGTGCCCTCGGCAGAGGGAGGCTGCCGGAAGTAGTACAAAGCCCCTCCGTAGTAGTATTTAGGGGCTATTTTGTTCAGTCATCTGACTATAGATGTGGTGAAACTGTACAACGTATTTAAAATTAGCTAGTATATATAGTTGAACTAGCTATTTTAGTACGTGGTTGGCAAAAATTGGGGAACAGTTTGGTCGGTTTAGCTATAAAGTTGAACTGTTTGTATAAATTAAGCACGACTGCTTAATCTCTGAATGAAATCTAAGCTTAATTACTGAATTTTAGTTGCAAAACTTAGATAGTGCTTGTGATTTTTAGCTGCATATTTTGACAAATCGTAGTGTTACAAGGATTGACAAATGGCAATGTTACTGGATCAACAAATGTCAATCTTTTCAGTTTGACAAATGGCAATATACCCAATATGACAGATGCAAATCTTACCAAATTGTTTGTACGTGGTTGCACGTTGAAGGGAGGTAGAAATCCTGCTTGCCAAATTTTCTCTTGGCAATCTGAACCGTTTGCGTTGAAGAGATGCACAAATCCTGCGCAGCGAATTTTCCCTTGGCTTACTGCGGAAGACCATAACTGTCACTTTGCATACATGTGTTCTATCTAAAACGTTTGTGATGAAGAGCTGAACAAATCCTGCTCGGCACATTTTCCTTTGGCTTGCCAGGGAAGCTGTCAGTGTACATATGGGTGTTCTATCTAAAATGTTTGTGATGTTAGAGTGGCAGCTAGTTGTTTCAAAATGCCTTTCATGACTGTTATTTGAGTGCGCCTTCTATCAAAATGGACACGGAAATTATCACAGCATGTCGGGTGCCATTCCATGATAGCATGCCAAGTTTCATGAATTTCAGATGAGTTTTGGATTTACTAGAATTTAAAAACAAAGTATCTCAACGTTTTGCCGGCAGTCAATAGTGCTGGTGTTTAAAATTCATTCCCATTTCTTGCATGGGACCTAAGCATGCACCCAAGGACACAAATTTGATTTTTCAACCAATTTATATGCACTGGAGCTTGTGCATGTAGTTCAAATTTGAATTATGCACATAAAATGCCTAGAAAACCCAGTTAATATATAAAAATGTCCAAACGAACCCTGAAAAGTTCCAAAATTTAACACAACACTCCTGTTGTTCTATGTTGACACTAGAATTTTTTTTAAAGCAATAACAGGCAACAGGTATCGTTTCATCCCAAAAGGTGGCACGTTCCCTACCGAAACCATCAAGCTTGTTGTGAGAAGCTCTAGTTCGTGAGAAGCTTATACCCAAACCTGGCCCAAATGGGACAAAAAAATTTACCATGGCATGTCGGGTGCCATTCCATGATAGCAAGCCAGGTTTCATGAATTTCAGACGAGTTTTGGATTTACTAGAATTTAAAAATCAGGTATCTCAATGTTACGGTGGCAGGGTGTTTGACGTTCATTCCCATTTCTTGCATGGGACCTAAGAATGCAACCAAGGACAAATATTTGAATTTTAACCAATTTATATGCATTAGAGCATGTGCATGTAGTTCAAATTTTAATTATGCACATAAATGCATTGAACACTCAACTAATGCAAATGCGCTAACAAACCCCAAAAATTCCCAAATTTAACACAACACTCATGTTGTTCTATGTTAACACTAGATAAAAAAATTAAATCAAGAAGAGGCAATGGCTGTCGTTTCGTCCAGAAAGGTGAAACGTTCCCTACCGACTCCATCAGGCTTGTTGTGAGAAGCTCTGGTTTGTGAGAAGCTTATACCCAAACCTGCCCCAAATGGGACAAAAAATTTACGACGGCATGTTGATGCCGCTCCATGATAGCATGCCATGTTTCATGAATTACAGACGAGTTTTGGATTTACTAGAATTTAAAAATCAGGTATCTCAATGTTGTGGCCGAGTGACGGTGGCAGGGTGTTTGACATTCATTCCCATTACTTGCATGGGACCTAAGCATGCAACCAAGGAGATATATTTGAATTTTCAACCACTTTATATCCATTAGAGCATGTGCAGGTAGTTCAAATTTGAATTATGCACATAAATGCATTGAAAGGTTAATTAATGCATAAAAATGTCCTAACGAACCCCAAACAATTTCAAAATTTAACACAACACTCCTGTTGTTCTATATGTTGACACTAGTGCAAAAATTGAAATCAAGAAGAGCCAATGGATATTGTTTCATCCAAAAAGGTGAAACGTTCCCTACAGTAACCATGAGGCTTGTTGCGAGAAGCTCTGGTTTGTGAGAAGCTTATATCCCAACCTGCCCCAAATGGGACAATATTTTTACCACTGCATGTTGTTGTCGTTCCATGATAGCATGTCAAGTTTCATGAATTTCAGACGAGTCTTCGATTTACTAGGATTTTAAAACAATGTATCTCAATGTGAGCGGCCGAGCGACAATGGCAAAGGTGTTTGACATTCATTCCCATTTCTTGCATGGGACCTAAGGTTGCAACCAAGGACACACATTTGAGTTTTCAACCCGTTTATATGCATTGGAGCATGTGCATGTAGTTCAAATATGAATTATGCACATGAATGCATAGAAAACTCAGTTAATGTATAAAAATGTCCATGCGAACCCCGAAATATCCCAAAAAATTGCAAACACTCATGTTGTTCTATGTTAACACAAGAAAAAAATTTGAAAGTAAGAAGATGCAACAAATATTATTTCGTCCCCCAAGGTGGCACGTTCCCTACCAAAACCATCATGCTTGTTGTGAGACAAGCTCTGGTTTGCGAGAAGATTATACCATAACCTGGCCCAAATGGGATAATATTTTTTACCCCAACATCTTGATGTTGTTCCATGATAGCATGCGAAGGTTCATGAATTTCAGACGAGTTTTGTATTTACTAGAATTACAAAAGCAAGCACCTCAACATTTCCCGGAGAGCCATGGTGTCGTGGTGTTTGAAATTCATCCCCATTTCTTGAATGGGACGTAAGCATCAACCCATGGACACATATATCATTTTACAACCCATTTTGGTGCACCGGAGCATGTGCATGTGGTTTAATTTTGAATTGTGCACCTGAAATGCCTAGAAAACCAAGTTACCGTATAAAAATGTCCAAATGAACCCTGAATAATTCCAAATTTTTTGACGACACACCTATAGTTGCATGTTCACTACAGATAGAAGTTCTAGCAATTCAACACCATCCTTAGCAGTTGTGACCCCATTATGTAATTCAAATCAAGATGAAAAATCAAGTAGATCCCACACAGTTTATTATCACCAACCGTGTGAGATGCAGTACAAAATATCCTGGAGCACCGTTGGTGTATAGTACGCCTATGGATTACGCGAGAAGGTATGTCGGCTATAGTTCACAGCCGGTGTGTCAAGCACACTAGCTCGCTCCCCAAATATCATTTCACTATTCAATCGTTGTTGGTGAAAGATGGTGTCGGCGTTCTGGGAACGGGGGTCCCCAGACTTGCCTGCCTGCGGCGTGGCTCAAAGGGGGCCCAGCACGTCCCATCTTCATCAACACAAGCTCAAGACCCTCGCGAGGGGCCAAGCCTCGCGGGGCGGACGACAAGGAGCTTCCTCAGGCACGGCCTCGTCAGGCTGGCTCACGAGGAGGCGGAGAGTTCAAGGCGGGGTACCTCGCGAGGTGCCCATGACGCAAGCCATGACGACCAAGGGCGCCTGCCAGGCGCCAGCCCGCGCAGTGTCCTTCTTTCCTCTTTGGTGCAAGGGGAGCAAGCGCAGGCGAGAGCATCAAGCAAAGGCATCCATTTCGGTGCAACAAGACCAAGACCAGTCCAACGGCAGGATGGAGGTCACCGTGGAGCCCAAGTCGGCGTCACCAACAGAGCCTTTGACAGGCGAGGACCAACTTTAGTCAGGATAAGTGTACTAGATGTTCCCCTTCAAATTGGCCAATTGTTGGCGCCCTTCCCGCTCAATATTTGGGAAGAGGCCCAGGGCCTTCGCCTATAAATAGGACTAGCCACCCATAGGATAGAGGGACGAGACCGATCCACCCGGCTGGCAAAGAGAGAGACACCACAAGAACAGACCCTCGCGAGGCTGTTCCTCCTTGTATTGTTCATCATCAGCCCAAGAGGCAATCCACCACACCACACACTGGAGTAGGGTATTACACCACAATGGTGACCTGAACCAATATAAACCATGTGTCTCTTGTGTTGTTCTTCTCGTAGTTTAGATCCTAGTGATTCGGCGAGGAACAGGTAGGTAGAAGGCGAAACCTCCGCGCGCACCCCAGTGTTAGAACCTCAAGGGTCTGCCGGAACCCTAAATCCGACATTTGGCGCGCCAGGTAGGGGTGCTCCGGAATTCGTCTTCCGTCGCCCTGTTCTTCTCCGACCGTCGCAACCATGTCTGACGCACGCCGGGTTCACGCCGAGCGCCGAGCCGCCCTCGCTTCCTGCGTCGCCCAGACGGCTCCCGTCGGCGGGCGCCCTCATCGTTTCCTGTTGCCTGCCGTCAACGCCGCCATCGGCCCGGCGGGGAACGAGCAGCAAGCATCGTCCCAGCACCCGTCCATGAGGCGAGACAGCTGCACCGCTACGCCCTCGCTCGCCCCCGCTGGTTCTTCATCCCGTGTGCCCCGCGCGGCCATGGAGGCTCGAGCTGCGCTCATCGCGGAAAACGAGCTCCTGCGCTACCGCCCAGTCGACAACGTCTATGAAGAGTGGCTCGACCGAGTCGCCGAACTCGTCCGCGCCGCTGGGGGCTCCCCCGCGCCATCTTTCTCGCTGCACCGCTCCCCGCCATGCGTGGGCAATGAAGCTCCTGGGGCGCCTCAGCCGCCTCCCCCTCAAGAAGGCACCCTGGCTCCAAGGCGCGCGGCCCCTGGACGGAGCCCGCCCGTCAAGAACCAGCGCGGCAGGAGCAGAGCTGCCAAGAGGTCCCACGCCCTCGAGAAGCTGCCCGAGCACTCCCTGCTCCGGCTCATCCCGACCACGCTCCTGCTCCAGCACATCAAGACCCCACGCTGCACCCAGGTGCGGTGCACGGGGACCCGCTAGACCGAGCCCTTCATCCTCCAAGGCCTCCTGTGGCCACAGCGGGCTGCCGCGCCTTCACCACCGAGCTACGCACCGTCGCATGGCCCGGCAAGTTCAAGCCAGACCTGCCTCCTTGCTACGACGGCACGGCAGACCCTGCTGAGTTCCTTCAGCTCTATGAGCTGGGCATCAAGGCTGCCAACGGAGACGAGAAGGTCATGGCGAACTGGTTCCCCATGGCTCTCAAGGACGGGGCCCACACCTGGCTTCTGAACCTGGCCCCAGGCACGATCTCCTCCTGGGACGAGATGCGCACCCGCTTCATCGCTAACTTCCAGGGTACTCGCGACCGGCCACCCGCCGTGAGCGACATGCGCCACATCAAGCAACAACCAGGGGAAACCCTGCAGAAGTACATCCAGCGCTTCAACAACGCGCGCCTCAAGATTCCCAAGGTGACCGAGGAGGCCATCATCTCAGCCTTCTCTGACGGCGTGTGTGACGTCAAAATGAAGGAGGAGCTTGCAATGCATGAAGATCTGTGCACTTCCTTGGAGCTGTTCAACCTGGCGACCAAGTGCGCCAGGGCTGAGGAAGGGCATCTCTCCCTCCTCGAATTGCCTGCCACAGACCCTGAAGAGAAGAAGCCCAAGGCCAAGGACGTCAAGCGCAAGGGGGCTGCCGTGCTCGCGGCAGAACCAGACACCAAGCGGGGCAGAGATCAGCCCAAATCCTCCAAGGGCAGTCGGTACTGCGTGTACCACGACCTCCACACCCACAACACCAATGGATGCCAAGAGCTCAGGGCCGTGCGCGAAGGACGGACTGGTTGGCGTCCCGACTGTAACGACCGGGGATACGGACGAGGAGGAGGAAGGAACGCAGGACGCTGGGAAGACCGCGGCCCACGTCAAGGGTGGCGCGACCAACCTCGCGAGGATCGCTGGCAGGACCCGCCTCGCGAGGGAGGTTGGAGGGATCAGCCTCACGAGGATCGCCCGCAAGGTAACGCAGGCCTCCCTCCGCTACCGCCACAGCCAAGGAGAAATGAGGACCGTCATCAGGACAAAGGGGTTGGGGGCTTCCAGGAACCACGCGCGATCGCCTACATCCTAGGTGGAGCTCAAGCCCCAGCCTCTCAGCGCATCTTCAAGCAGTTCACCCGTGAAGTGAATGCAGTCCTCCCCAAGCTCGAGGCCACGCGCCCTCTCAGGTGGTCGGCGTGCGCCATCATGTTCAGCTCAGCGGATCAGCTCAAATGTGCGGCCACAGCCGGAGTCCTCCTGATGCTTTGTTCCCCAATCATCAGCAATGTGCTAGTCACCAAGACCCTCATCGATGGCGGGGCAGGGCTCAACGTCTTGTCCATGGAAACATTGAACAATCTCCAAGTACCCTACAGTCAGCTTCAGCCCACCAAGCCTTTCTCCGGAGTCACCGACGGCTCCACGGTCCCGATTGGGCAGGTCCGCCTCCCTGTCACCTTCGGGGCACGCGACAACTACCGCACCGAGCTCATCGACTTCGACGTCGCCCACATTCGCCTGCCGTACAATGCCATCCTCGGGTACCCAACGCTGGCCAAGTTCATGGCCGTAACCCACCACGGCTACAACATCTTCAAGATGCCAGGAAGTGGCGGAGTCATCACGGTGCCCTTCGAAGAGAGAGACGCAGTTTGCTCCCTGGAGAGAGCCTTTCAGGCCGCATCACTGGAAGGTCCGAATCGCGGAAGCAGGAGGCTTCCCGAGGCTGCCCCAAGAAGAAAAAGACATCGACCGGCCCGGCCCCTCAGGAGGCAGGTCCCTCTGGGCCCGCTCCTGCTCAGGGGGAACCTCCTGCCATCGCATAGGGAAGCGCGCCCGGCGCCCTCCTCAGTCAGGGCTCGGGGGCTCTCCCCTGGAGCGCTGTCGACCTCGCCAAGGTCACGAGGGAGGCGCTTGGGCACCATGTGGAGGCGTGCTCCGAAGCACGTTTCCATCAAGAAGGAGCAAGGCAAGGAGGGCCAAACCCTCAGGAGTTCGTCAGCAAGGCCATTCAGGAGTTACAGGAGTCAAGGGTCATGAGAGGCAGCCGCCGCTTACCCGTTGTGGCCCCCCATCCAGGCGAGGATGGTGGGCTGCGCGTCTGCATCGACATACCAGGGCTCAACCAAGCCGCGTCTCAGGAGCGCCTCTGGCCTTCGCGAGTGGGACGCTATGAGGGCCCGCCCCACAGCTACGTTCGCATGCCTTACGGCTTGCCGAACGCGGCTGCTACGTACCGGCGCGTCATGAGGGCCATCCTGGAGGCTTAAGAGGTCAAGCGTTCCGCAGCCCTGGCAGAGATGGAGACAGTCCACGAGGAGCCACCAGCGCCTCCGGAGCCTCTCGAGGCCCCAGGGCCTGGGGGCTCGTGAGGATCTGCTCCCGCAGCCCACTGAGTCTACTGCATCAACACCACTTCGTCTTCAGCGTCATCAGGTGACATCTCTCTAGTTTCATTTCCAGCTGGGAGCGCCCCCAGGGCTGCATTATTCCCAGGCCACATGGGTCCGTCCCTGTGGCATGTATCTCTTTTATCTCATGTTCTTAGCTCACTCTGCTGGGGGCGCCCCTCGGGCTGCATTATCCCCAAGCCGCTCGGGTCAGACCCAGTGGCATGTACCCCTCTTGCATTTATCTTAGGGCTGTGTTTTCGACCCGTCATGCTTGTTGTTTGGTGCCTGTTCATGGTACCTTTTTTATTCCTGGATGTTGCAAGCTTGCACGTTAAAGGGGGGGTGCCTGAGCATCGCGACTCAGGGCTCCTACCGGCTCTCCGGCCCTCACCCTCAGGTCTGCCCACGGCATCATGCCCCGGCACACCAGCAACGGCTGAGACCAGCCCGAGAGCTGGGACCCGAGGACGTAGAGTTTCGACATCTAACCCAACTTGCGTGTTAAAGGGGGGGTGCCTGAGCATCGCGACTTAGGGCTCCTACCGGCTCTCCGGCCCTCACCCTCTGGTCTGCCCACGGCATCGCGCCCTGGCACACCAGCGACGGCTGAGACCAGCCCGAGAGCCGGGACCCGAGGACGTAGAGTTTTGTCATCTAACCCAGCTTGCGCGTTAAAGGGGGGGGTGCCTGAGCATCGCGACTCAGGGCTCCTACCGGCTCTCCGGCCCTCACCCTCTGGTCTGCCCACGGCATTGCGCCCTGGCACACCAGCGACGGTTGAGACCAGCCCGAGAGCCGGGACCCGAGGACGTAGAGCATCGGTATGTAGCCAAATTTGTAGGAACACACTCCAAGATAAGGCCCAGAGCCAGGCGCAACCCGCCTTGAGGTAGGGCCCCGTGAGTCCCGCACTGGCTCACGGGTGCCGAGATACACCTCGTCAAGCCCTGCCGTGCCGGCCACGTGTCAGGGTGGGGCTGTACACGCCCCGGGGGCTCCTCCCGGAGGGGAGCCACCTCCCACGCACCAGTGGAAGCTCCATGCTCCGCGCTGGCTGACGACACTGCCGAGGAGCGGCTATGCCCGTACGCATACGGAAGCGCTATGCTCCGCGCTGGTGATAAACAACTGAGGGTGGCCCCCCGGGCCGCATCAACCTCAGGAAGCCCAGAGCTCAGTGTCTAGCCTCATCGCAACACCTCCCTTTGGGAGTGCCGCGCGAGGGGGCTGGGCATGGGGGCTACGCCTGGGTCACGCCCAGGCGCACGCCACCTAGCCAGGCCCCCTCGGGCCTGGTTCGTCACACGTCCCTCCCCGAGCGGAGCCAGCGTATGAAGGCCGTTTGAGCGTCAAGGGGGACTCCTGAGCATCGCGACTTAGGAACCTAACTGGTCATGTAGCCCCTCACTCCTTGGTCCCGTCCTGGTTTCCGGTCAAGGTTAACGGCGGTTGAGGTATGCGCAGGGCCGGGCTCTGTAGACGTAGAACGGTTGATCCACCCCCACATCTCACCTCCCTACTTGTTGTTCGAGTGCCAAGTGGGACTCCTAAGCATCGCGACTCAGGAGCCTAACTTGTCACGTAGCCCCTCACTCCTTGGTCCCGTCCTGGTTTCCGGTCGGGGCTAACGGCGGCTGAGGTATGCGTGGGGCCTGGCTCTGCCGGCGTAGGACACAAGCAAGTAGGAAGGAAATAGTGCAAATTTCAAGGAATTCAAAAGCAAATATTACAGTTATACTGTTATCACAGCACCAAATGCAAGTTTTAACGCCTCTCCGAGGCCTGATACATGTGGAGAAACTAAAAGCAGGGTGGGAGCCACAACGGAGTCACTTGCCGGCCGTGGAGTTGCGCGGAGCGGGTTCGCCTTGTGGAGTTGTTGGGCTAGCAGCGCTCCGCTTCGGCCTGGTGCTGAAGGCCCGGAACTTCCCCAGCAGAGCCTCTGCACGACCCTTCACAGCCTCAGCAGCGGCAGCGGCATGCTCACCGCTCGCCGGGTCCAGCAGGTTGTCGAGGTCAACGTTGGGGTCCCGAAGATAGATGTGGGTGAACACCCGCGTCAGCGCCGCAGAAGACAAGACACGTGCCTCGGCCTCAGCCGTAGGGCCGAGGCCAAGGGCGACATCGTCAAGGGCACGAACCAGGAAAGGAAGCAGCTTGGCGGGGCCATCCTCCTCGCCGGCCAGCGGGCTCTCCAGGCCGCTCTCATAAAGCGTCTTCAGTGAAGCTCGGGCCTTCTCCTCCATCTCCGCAAAGGCCACACGATCCTTGGCAAGAACCCGTGCCTTGCCGTCCAACTCAACCTTCCTCGCCTCCAGCTCTTTCTCCAGCGTGCCTAGGCGGTCACGGCGCTTCTTGAGCTTGGCGTCCCAGTCCTTGACGGCCGCCTCGCGAGCCTTCATGCCGTCCTCCTGCTCTAGGCAAAGGCGAGTCTCCTCGGCGAGTCGGCCCTGCAGGCCCTTCAGCTCGCCCTCCAGCACCTCACAACGACCTCGGGCATTAGTCGCCTCCCCCAAGGCGGCGTCGCGGGCAACCTTCACCCCAAGGACGGCCTGCTTCTCCTCGTCGCAGGCCGTTGAGGCCTGGACCAGCGTCGCCCGAATCGAAGCATCGGAGCGAATCCAGCCAGAGGCTAGCTCCAAGCGCCCGGCCACCAAACGAGGGTCGGTGCTCAGAAGATCCTGCCGCAGATGGTCCAGTTCGGCAGCAGCATGATCCAGGACAGTAGGAGGAGACGGGGAAGCAGCGATCAGCAGAGTAGGAGGAGAAGGCGGCAGCGTGACCACGGTGTCCTGAGGCGGAGCCTGCTGCGCCCCACCGGCTGTGGAGACGGCGTCAAGCAGGGGCGCCTCAGGGGTCGCCAGGGCCATAGGAGCCGAGATCGCCCCACCCGGCTCGGCAGGGCCTCGCAGGGACGCATGGGCAGGAGAGGCCCGCGCGTCACGTTCATCTTCTTTCGCGAGCAGAGGCGCTGCCGCAGATGGAGTCTCAGGAGCCCCCTTCGGCTTCTTTGCCGTGGGCGCCAGCCTAGCCGGGAGATACGGGCGTAAAGCCTCAGCGACGAAACAAGAAACAAGACAGGGATTAAGCACTTACAAGTCGTCGCCCGCAGACTCGAGCAGCCTCCGGCCGTACTTGAAGCCCGAGAGCCAGTTGCAAGGATCAGCCTCAAGGAGCGCGGGTGCAGTTGGGGCGCCTGTGGATCGCCTCGGGGCTGGGGCAGACCCGCGGGGGATCAGCCCAGTCCGGTCCTTCTTCGGAACTGGGGGCAGGCTCCCGCCGCCCTGCTCGCCATCACCCTCGTCGTCGTCACTCAGAGAGAGGCGGAGAGTGCGGGACTTGCGCCGAGGAGGTGGAGCCCTTGACTCTGCCTCGGAGTTAGCCCCCTTTTCCCGCTCCCCTTCCTTCCCCTCTTCTCTAGAGTCGCTGGAGGATACGTCCACCAGGTCCTCGGGAGCCTCTGCGGGCACAGGCCCGTCCCCGTTGAGGATGGGCATGGACCCCACAACCTGCTCCCAGTCCTCGCGAAGGAACAGGGGCGTCGGAGTGCCCTCCAACCTTGCCACGTCGCCCCCGACCAAAGACTAGAGGACCGCAGCCAGATCCTCATCGGCCAGGACCGCGGGGCTCGGGTGGGGCCTCCACATCGGGAGCGAGTACTGACGAAGCGGAGCCAGCTGATGATCCAGGAACTCCCTCAGCAGCGAGGCGCCAGTCAGCTTTGCCGCCGCCATGCTGGCCGGCCTCAGATCCGCATCCATCTTCTCCAACACCAGCCTTGCGCGGGGATCCACAAGCTCCACTCGAGACCAGTCGTCGGAGCTCAAGGGGAGCCCCGTGGGCAAGGCCAGCCGGGGGTGGACGCGCCCAGCATCAACCAAGACCAACTTGCTCCTGAAGCCCTCAATCCTTTTCCCGGGATTCGAAATGGCGATGGAGCTACCGTACGCGACGAAGCTCGCACACGCAGAGACGGGGCCGCGAGAGGGTCGGAGGTAGAAGTAGTGGCGCAGCAGGGCCACTGAGGGCTTCACCCCCACGTGAGCCTCGCAATAGTAGGCGAAGATTGCCAGAAGGAGGACAGAATTGGGGTGGAGATGCAGAGCTTGAAGGTTGTAATGGCAGAGGACGGAAAAGGAGAACTCAGAGAAGGGAGGCACCAGACCGGCGACAATGGAGCTCACGAAGAGCGGATAGAAGGTGCTTCCTTGGCCCTCAGGGAGGGTAGAGCCAGCCTTGAACACCTTCGCCCCGTCGACGCCCTGCGTCGCTGCCAACTGGCGCACCCGGGCAAGGCTCGCCTCCGACACATTTGGCGAGTCCAGGGCGGACGAGTACCAAGCTCCGACCGGGGCCTGGCGAGGCGCCATGTCTGGCTAGGGCGCGCGGGTGGAGTAGATCTGGAGATTTCGAAGGAAGGAAGGAGAGGCGCAAGAAAGGGGATCTGAGCAGCAACTGGAGAAAGCAAAGGAGGCAGAGGGCAGATGCCGCTCCTTATCAACCAGTGCGGTTGCGGAGCCGCCCACGTCCAATCAACCGCCATGCGGCGCCCAAGGCCGCAGGCTGTTAGGGCCCGCGACGCTTCGCACTTGCCCTTTCGCCTCTATGCTCGGCCAAGTCCGGGCACGCCTTGGACCCGGGGGCTACTGTCGGCATTTTGGGAACGGGGGTCCCCAGACTTGCCTGCCTACGGCTTGCGGCGTGGCTCAAAGGTGACCCAGCACGTCCCATCTTCATCAGCACAAGCTCAAGACCCTCGCGAGGGGCCAAGCCTCGCGGGGCGGACGACAAGGAGCTTCCTCAGGCACGGCCTCGTCAGGCTGGCTCGCGAGGAGGCGGAGAGTTCAAGGCAGGGTACCTCGCGAGGTGCCCATGACGCAAGCCATGACGACCAAGGGCGCCTGCCAGGCGCCAGCCCGCGCTGTGTCCTTCTTTCCTCTTTGGTGCAAGGGGAGCAAGCACAGGCGAGAGCATCAAGCAAAGGCATCCATTTCGGTGCAACAAGACCAAGACCAGTCCAACGGCAGGATGGAGGTCACCGTGGAGCCCAAGTCGGCGTCACCAACAGAGCCTTTGACAGGCGAGGACCAACTTTAGTCAGGATAAGTGTACTAGATGTTCCCCTTCAAATTGGCCAATTGTTGGCGCCCTTCCCGCTCAATATTTGGGAAGAGGCCCAGGGACTTCTCCTATAAATAGGACTAGCCACCCACAGGATAGAGGGACGAGACCGATCCACCCGGCTGGCAAAGAGAGAGAGACCACAAGAACAGACCCTCGCGAGGTTGTTCCTCCTTGTATTGTTCATCATCAGCCCAAGAGGCAATCCACCACACCACACACTGGAGTAGGGTATTACACAACAATGGTGGCCTGAACCAGTATAAACCCTGTGTCTCTTGTGTTGTTCTTCTCGTAGTTTAGATCCTAGCGATTCGGCGAGGAACGGGTAGGTAGAATGCGAAACCTCCGCGCGCACCCCAGTGTTCGAAGCTCAAGGGTCTACCGAAACCCTAAATCCGACAGATGGGGACGTGGACCCGCGTCCCGAGGGCAATGTCTGATGACACTTTGCGCGCCAGATTTTTCGCTGAAGCATTTCCAAATTTTCGCCTTCCACGGAAATATCTACCCCTCCCCGCCCCCTCCTTACAAAAGCCACATTTCCCCTGTTTCCGCCTTCCTTTCCAAGTTGAAACCTTCACTCCTTGCTTGCTGCACCGCCCCCTCGCCGGCGACCCTCCTTCAGGTTGCTCGGCCTTGCCTATCTAGGCAGGTAATCCACACCCGACCCCCATCCTCCTCCTCCTTCTACATCCCACATGCCCCGACCACCGGCGCGAGCGCGACAACTTCCACCCAAATCATCGACCCCTCCACCAAATAAGCGCCGCCCTAAGCTATGGTGCATGCAGTATAGCTAGGATCTCAAGGAGCATTTGGCAGCGGAGAAGCAAATCACGGCCGCACGCGCGGATGAGGTCGCGATGGCTGCCATTCATGCCGACCCCCAGATCTTGGAGGAGCACCTTGCCATTTGCTAGCTACGCCGGCTAAGCATGCTCAGTTTACCTATTGCGTGTGCCGCTCCTGCCTTTCGTTAACAAATTGCTCTAGTGTATATGTTCTATATGTCATGCAATGTGGTGCTCACTTATTAACTGTTTGGTTAATTAGTTGTCGTGTTCAGTTAACTATTTGATTCAATTCTGCAAAAGTGATGTTCAATTCTTCAGGGTGCAATTTTGTATTGTCTTCCATGTGAGAAATAAATCATTTTTTCTTTACAAAATACATGAGAAACAAATCCAATTGCTATATTTCCAAGTTGTCAAGCATGCTTGGTTTTGGTTAACGGTTTGATCTTCTAGTATGTTATACATTGTGCAATGTGGTGCTCAGTTAACATTTGGTTCATTTGTGGTGGTGTTTAGTTAACTATTTGGTTCCATTCTACAATGCGATGTTCAATTGTTGTGGGTGCATTCTGTTATTGTATACCATGTGAGAAATAAATTGAATTTGGTTATACTAAATACATGAGAAACAAATACAATTGCTATATTTCCAAGTTGTTAAGCATGCTTGGTTTGGTTAACTATTTGATCTTCTATTAGGAGTATGTTATGTTGTGCAATGTGGTGCTAAGTTAATGTTTGGTTCATTTGTTGTGGTGTTTAGTTAACTGCTTGTTTCAATTCTGCAATGCAATGTCCAATTGTCGTGGGTATAATTTTGTATTGTTGTGCATGTGAGGAATAATCGAATTTGGCTGCACTTGATACATGGGAAACATATGCAATTGCTATATTTCCTAGTCCTTAATGATGCTTGGTTTGGATAAATGGTTTTCCATGTGGCTTGAATTAATCTGATGAATCCGCAATGTGCTTATTTCTCATCAACATATTTTACTGATAGCATGCGAACCCTTACTTAACCTGATGACTAACTGTCGGTGTTCTGGGAACGGGGGTACCCAGACTTGCCTGCCTGCGGCCTGTGGCATGGCTCAAGGGGTGGCCCAGTACAGCCCATCTTCATCAACACAAGCTCAAGACCCTCGCGAGGGGCCAAGCCTCGCGGGGCGGACGACAGGAAGCTTCCTTAGGCACGGCCACATCAGGCTGGCTCGCGAGGAGGCGGAGAGATCGAGGCGGGGTACCTCATGAGGTGCCCGTGACGCAAGCCATGACGACCAAAGGCAGGCGGGTGCCGGCCTGCGCAGAGTCCTTGTTTCCTCTTTGGTGCAAAGGGGGCAAGCACAGGCAAGAGTATCAAGAAAAGGCAACCATTTCGGTGCAACAATACCAAGACCAGCAGAACGGCTGGATGGAGGTCATCATGGAGCCCAAGCCGGCGTCACTGCCAGAGTCTTTGCCAGGCGAGGACCGACTTTAGTCAGGATAAGTGTACTAGATGTTCCCCTTCAAAATGGCCAATTGTTGGCGCCCTTCCCGCTCAATATTTGGGAAGAGGCCCAGGGCCTCACTCTATAAATAGGACTAGCCACTCTCAAGGCAGGGGATTGAGCGGTTGAACCCTAGCCAGAACCACCAACACGAGAACACCCCTCGCGAGGCAGTTCTTCCTTGTACTGTTCGTCATCAGCCCCTGAGGCAATCCACCACACCACAAACTAGAGTAGGGTATTACACCACAATAGTGGCCCGAACTAGTATAAACCTCGTGTCCCTTGTGTTGTTCTTCGTGTAGTTTAGATCCTTGCGAGGCGACGAGACACAAGTAGGTAGGAGGTGCGATCTCCGCGTGCACCCCAGAGTTCGAACCTAGAGGGTCTGCCAGAACCCGAAATCCGACATTTGGCGCGCCAGGTAGGGGTGCGCCGGAGCTTTCCCTCCCACCGACCCGCTCTCCGCCAACACCGTGACTCGCCCTCATGATGGGCAATGCGCCGCCCGCTCCGGTTTCCAGCGCCGGCGCAGGAGCCGGGGGGCTCCGAGCCTTGGCCCCCGCCTTGCGGCAAGTGCGGTGGTCGAACAAGTTCAAGCTGGAGATGCCACCGCTACAACGGCACGACCGATCCGCTCGCCTTGCTGCTGGCGTACGAGGAGGCCATCCTCGAGGCCGGGGGTGACGACAGGGTCATGGCTAACTGGTTTCCCATGGTCCTCATCGGCGTCCCGCGCATCTGGCTGCTCCACCTGCCCGCGGCCTCCGTGGCCTCTTGGGGGGAGCTGTGTGGCCTTTTCCTCGCCCAGTACGCTGCACCGGCCCCCCCGGTCGTCGCCGCTCTCCTGGGTGGTTCACAAGCCCCACCTTCAGGCTGCCACATCAAGCCATTCGCCCGCCAGATCGGCGCCGCTTCCGCGCAGCATGGGGCCCCTCCGGGTTGGGCGGTGCCTGAAGTCGATCTGGCCTTCAGCTCGGATGATCACCCCTCCAACTCAGCCTGCTCGGGAGCGCTCCCGATGTTGTGCACCCCCACCATCTGCCAGGTGGCCGTCACCAGGACCCTCATCGACGGCGGAGCTGGCCTCAGCGTGCTCTCGGTTGAAGCCTTCCGTCTCCTCCACGTATCGCCAGAGCGGCTTCAACCCAGCAGGCCCTTCTTGGGTGTCGGAGGCAGTTCCACCGGCTCCCTGGGGCGGATCCATCTTCCGGTAACCTTTGGCGCCTATGACAACTTCTGCACGGAGCTAATCGACTTCGACATCGCTCCCATCGGCCTCCCATACAACGCCATCCTCGGCTATCCGGCGCTAGCCCGATTCATGTCCGCAACTCACCCGGCATACAACCTCATGAAGATGCCCTGGAGCAGCGGCGTCCTCACCATACCCGGAGACACCGGGGATGCGTTGCGAGCGCTCAAGCTCGTTTTCAAGACTGCAGCGGTGGTGCAGCCCGCCGGCTCAGACGCCCCTGAGCCCAAGAGGGCTACACCGGCCAAGAAGAAGCAACTATTCACCCAAGACAAGACAGAAACCAAGCAAATACTGATCGACGAGGACGGATCCACTAATGCCACCTTCACCATAGGCGCCAACCTTGAGCCCGAGCAGGAGGAGGCCTTGGTAAAGTTCCTACGCGCGAACAAGAAGGTGTTCGCGTGGGAACCTGATCAACTGGCAGGGATTCCGAGGGGCATAATCGAGCATCACCTCAACGTATGCCCCAACATGCGCCCCGTGAAGCAGAAAGCAAGATGGCAGTCCACTGAGAAGCAGGCTTTCATCGTCCAAGAGACCCGCAAGCTGGAGGCGGCAGGGGTCATTCGCGAGGTCCGCTGCCCAGATTGGCTGGCTAACGCGGTTGTCGTACCAAAGAAGGGGGGAAAGGAACGCATGTGCGTCGACTTCACCAACCTCAACAAGGCCTGCCCACATGATCCATTCCCGCTCCCTCGTATCGACCAGATCATCGACTCCACCGTCGAGTGTGACCTGTTATGCTTCCTGGATGCCTTTTCCGGTTATCACCAGATCAAGATGGCGTTAGAAGACGTGGAGAAAACGGCTTTCCTAACCCCGTGTGGGGTGTATTGCTACACATGCATGCCCTTCAGACTGCGCAACGCAGGTGCGACCTTTCAGCGGCTGATGCACATCAACTTGGGTCGGCAGCTCGGGAGGAACGCAGAGGCTTACGTTGATGACATTATAGTGAAGTCTCGGGAGGCAAAACCCCTGATACAGAACTTGGAGGATACCTTCGCGAGCCTCAACGAAGTGGACCTGCGGCTTAACCCGGAGAACTGTGTGTTTGGAGTCCCCTCGGGCAAGCTTCTGGGCTTCCTCGTGTCCCACCGGGGCATCGAGGCCAACCTAGAAAAGGTCAAAGCAGTCGAGGACATGAGCCCGCCGAAGACCCTCAGGGAGATGCATAAGCTCACTGGGCGCGTGACCGCGCTAGGACGCTTCATCTCCAAGTTGGGGGAACGAGCGCTGCCCTTCTTCAAGTTGATGAAGAAAAAGGGCCCCTTCGAATGGACTGAAAAGGCTGACAAAGCGTTCCAGGATCTCAAAAGGTACTTAACCAGCCCTTCGGTGATGGTGGCTCCGCGCCCTCAGGAGCCCCTGGTGCTCTACCTTGCAGCCACCCCCTACTCTGGCAGTGCAGCCTTGGTGGCGGTTAGGGAGGAGCGTAGGACCAAAGTCGCGGCAACCGCCCAGGTCGAAGCGAAGCAGGACCAAGAGAGCCTCGCAGAGACCACGACCACAATCGAGAAGGATCAGTCGCCACAGGGAAGCACGCTCAGAATAGAAGAAGCCCCTCGCCCGAGCGACCAGCCGCTGGGGGCTCCATTGCCTCAGGAGGCGCCCCGGCCTCCGGAGGACGCTAGCGGCACAGCACTCCCAACCTCGTCGAACATCCTGTGTACTTCGTTAGCATAGTGCTACAGGACGTGAGGGCATGGTACCCCATGCCCCAGAAACTCCTCCTCGCGCTATTGGTAGCCTCGCGCAAGCTGTGGCACTATTTTCAGGGCCATCCCATCAAGGTCGTCTCAGCGTACCCGCTGGAAAGGGTGCTCAGGAGCCCCAACTCGGCTGGGAGAGTCGCTGAGTGGAACATTGAGCTGCAAGCATTTCAACTGGAATTCAGCACAACCAGAGTCATCAAGGGGGCCACGCTTGCGGACTTTGTGGCGGAATGGGCAGAGGCGCCGTGCCTCAAGGCTGGTGAGGATCGGTCCCTCTCCCCCGGAAGCGAGGCTCCGGACGGTTGGGTCATGTACTTCGACGGGGCGTTCTCCCGACACGGCGCAGGGGCTGGCGCAGTGCTCATATCCCCCACTCAAGACAAGCTTTACTACGCCATGCAACTCTGTTTCCAGCACGGGGAAAAGGTCTCCAACAACGTAGCGGAATACGAAGGCCTGATAGAAGGCCTGAAAGCTGCAGTCGCCCTGGGGGTGAAGCGCCTCACCATCAAGGGTGATTCGCAGCTCCTCATCAACTTCTCCAACAAAGTGTACGAGCCAAAGGACGAGCACATGGAAGCCTACCTCGCGGAGGTCCGCGGGATGGAGAAGCAGTTCTGGGGACTGGAGTTGCAGCATGTGCCTCGTGGCACCAACCAAGAGGCCGATGACATCGCCAAAAGGGCATCCAGGCGACTACCTCAGGAATCTGGCGTCTTTGAGGAGCGGCTCTTCAAGCCCTCAGCTGCGCCATCGCTGTCAAGCACGGTACAGCCTCGGGAGGAGCTCCCCCATCCACCTGCCTCGGGAGCCCCGGTCTGCGGCCCGGCCTCAAGAGCGCGCCTGCTCCTGGCGCTGGAGCCTCACGAAGGATGCTGGATCACAGAGCTCAAGAGTTACCTGACGCAGGGGGCCCTGCCTGAAAAGGAGGAGGAAGCAGAGCGTGTGGCGCGGCAGGCCACGGCATACTGCATCAAGGATGGAGAGCTCTACCGGAGACGACCAAATGATGTGTCCCTACGTTGCATTTCTAGGGAGCAAGGGAAGGAGCTGCTAGCAGACATACACGGTGGAGACTGTGGGCATCACTCATTGTCACGGACTCTCGTTGGCAAGGCGTTCCGCAGCGGGTTCTATTGGCCCACGACACTCAGTGACGCCGTGGAACTGGTGAAAGCTTGCGAGGCCTGCCAATTCCATGCCAAGCAAATCCATCGGCCGGCAGGAGGCCTGCAGACTATACCCCTCTCATGGCCATTCGCAGTCTGGGGGCTGGATATCCTGGGCCCGTTCCCTTGGGTGCCAGGAGGCTATCGCTACCTCTATGTCGCCATGGACTAATTCACCAAGTGGGCTGAGGTGGAAGCTGTCCGTACCATCCCCGCAGGTTCCGTGGTAAAGTTCATCAAGGGCATCGTGAGCCGGTTCGGGGTGCCGAACCGCATCATCACCGACAACGGTTTGCAGTTCACCAGTAACCTCTTCAAAACATACTGTGCTAACCTTGGAACGCAGATATGCTACGCTTCGGTAGCACACCCGTGGAGCAACGGTCAGGCCGAGCGAGCCAACGCAGAGGTCCTGAGGGGCCTCAAAACCAGGACCTTCAAGAAGAAGCTGGAAGCCTGCGGCAGGGGCTGGTACGATGAGCTTCAGTCTGTGTTGTGGTCCATCCGCATGAACGATCCAAGCCGACCGGCGAGACCCCGTTCTTCCTGGTTTATGGAGCTGAAGCCGTTCTCCCTCACGAGGTCAGGCGTCATTCCGCACGGGTCCTAGCATTGGATGAGGTGCAGCAGGACACCATGCGGGGCACGGATCTAGTGCTAGGGAAGGAGCACCGTCGAGAGGTCGCGCTACGAGTAGCAAGGTACCAACAGGCACTATGACGATACCACTGCCGCAACATCCGCCCCAGGACTCTTGAGGTAGGGGACCTCATGCTCAGGCAGGTTCTCTCCAGGGAGGGACTGTATAAGCTCTCTCCCATGTGGGAGGGCCTGTTCTAGGTTGTTCATGTTTCCAGGCCCGGCTCCGCGCGCTTGGAGACCTAGGAGGGGGTGCCCGTCCAGAACGCGTGGAACATTCAACATCTTCGAAGGTTTTACCCCTGAAAAAGGCCCAGTGCCTGTGAAGAAGGCGAATGCCTGTGAAGTTGTTGCGTTTGGAAAAGGCCCGGTGCCTGTGAAGAAGGCGAATGCCTGTGAAGTTGTTGCGTTTGGAAAAGGCCCGGTGCCTGTGAAGAAGGCGAATGCCTGTGAAGTTGTTGCGTTTGGAAAAGGCCCGGTGCCTGTGAAGAAGGTGAATGCCTGTGAAGTTGTTGCGTTTGGAAAAGGCCCGGTGCCTGTGAAGAAGGCGAATGCCTATGAAGTTGTTGCTTTTGGAAAAGGCCCGGTGCCTGTGAAGAAGGCGAATGCCTGTGAAGTTGTTGCGTTTGGAAAAGGCCCGGTGCCTGTGAAGAAGGCAAACGCCTGTGAAGCTCGCCGCCCGTGACACTCTCACGTAATAATGAGTGGGGTTGTACACGCCCCGGAGTCTCCGGAGTGCCGCCCTCGGGCCTCGGGGGCTCTTGCCCACGCCCAGTGGCAGCACTTAGCTCCGCGCTGGTGAGAAGACGTCGAAGACTAGATTAGGTGCCGGATGCGGCTTCTTTCATTTGCTTTCTGCAGTTGGCTTGTTCGTTTCTATTTGAAGATTTACTGAAGTTGTTACCGTTTTGAGCTCGCGACCCTTCGTCTGTTTCACTTATTCGATTCATTTTCTTTCGCGTAAAGTCTCACGAGGGAGGAACTTGGGCACCCTCGCGAGTGTTTTCTGTCCCGGTGGTTTGGAGCACCCCTATCCGAGCCCGCTGCGGGAGCGCCCCTCCCAGTCCGTGCCCCGCGGGCATCACGACGAGATCATACAATTCGGGTTGGTTGTCCCTGCTACAAGGGCCGGAGGCTGCCCCAACTGACTAACCCCTGTAGGACACAAGCTGCACGATGAGGCCCTCACCTCGGGAGGCGAGGACTACGACGAGCTTTCCCCCCAAGTTAAGTGATTTCCATGCATAAACACAAGGATGAAAATAGAGCGCCGAAACAGTAGAAACAGCGCGCTAACTAAACTGCAACTGTTCGATACGCCCCCTCGGGGCACCAGACTACATTCTCTTTTGCGCAGGAAAGAAGGAAAAGAAAAATGGGCACGACTCGCCCGGCGCCAACTCTCGGCAGGAACTCATGCTGCCTCCGGAGCTCAGCTGGATTCTACCTCCCGCTTCACCGAGACACGGTGTCGGGCCGACCCGACACCCTCTCCTAGGCGAGCGCGACGACGCGGGGGTTGGTCGCGACCACCACTGGAGGAGTTGCCGTCCGGTGGGGACTCACCAAAGCTTGGCGAGCCTCGGGCACCGCTGCCCGCGCGCCTCACACCACCTTCAGCCCGACCGACTCCAGGGCTGGGCGCCTGGCCACGGTCATCGTCTTCGGGGCAGCATCCGGTGCGACGACCGTCTTGCCCGAACACCCTCACGTAGAGGGTGGCATCGCCGTCGAACTTAAAGTGTAGAGTGCACCATCGGCTCAAGCCGCGCACGCGGGCAAACGTTTGCCAGCCGCGGGTCAAAGCCGCATCCCTAGCGGTGGAGACCTCCAGAGTAGCCCAGGAGGCCCGGCTGCAGCAACCATCAGCCTGAAGCCAAAGGCCGCCCGGGGCGCCAGCCGGAAGTTCTCCTGCAAAGAAGCGGGGGAGCGGAAGCCAGGTGTCGGTCGGGTCCGCCGACCACACGATGAACTCCGGCAACACCTCCGCCGAGCGAGAGCGCGGCCTTGGGGGTCGCGCAGCCCCGGTGTACCTCTTGTGGGCAGCCGAGCGCTCACCGCCGCACAAAGGAGGGCTTCCATGGCCACCGGAGGTCGCAGCGGGGGCCCTAGGGTGCTTGCAAGGGCGGCCCCGTCCGCGCATGGCCGGCGGAGAGCCCGGTCCTTCCTGGCGAGCCTTACCTTTCTCTGCAGCCGAAAATCTCTTCGGTGAGGCCATGGGATGGCGAGAGACCAAGAAGGAGACGGAAAGCAGCAGGAG
This sequence comes from Triticum dicoccoides, assembly GCF_002162155.2. NCBI lineage: Eukaryota > Viridiplantae > Streptophyta > Magnoliopsida > Poales > Poaceae > Triticum > Triticum dicoccoides. Next base: position 110,956,958 of record NC_041387.1, on the reverse strand, counting down.
AGGATGGACTGGAAAGGCTCTCGCTGTTCCGTACATATAGTTGGAGGAGGCCAACCATTGGCCTCCACGATCGCAGGTAATCATGACCCGCTTTGCATGCAGGGACTTGACAATTCGTGCAGTCGCCGAGGCGTCATGGGGAAGCGGGGATGCCCACGTCCAATCAACCACCACGCGGCGCCCAAGGCCGCAGGCTGTTGGGGCCCGCGGCGCTTCGCACTTGCCCCTTCGCTTCTCTGCTAAGCCAAGTCCAGGCGCGCCTTGGGCCCGGGGGCTACTGTCGGTGTTTAGCGAATGGGGGTACCCAAACTTGCCTGCCTGCGGCCTGCAGCGTGGCTCAAGGGGTGGCCTAGTACGACCCATCTTCATCAACACAAGCTCAAGACCCTCGCGAGGGGCCAAGCCTCGCGGGGCGGACGACAGGAAGCTTCCTCAGGAACGGCCTCATCAGGCTGGCTCGCGAGGAGGCGGAGATATCAAGGCAGGGTAGCTCATGAGGTGCCCGTGACGCAAGCCATGACGACCAAAGCCAGGCAGGCGCCAGGCGGGCGCCGGCCTGCGCAGAGTCCTTGTTTCCTCTTTGGTGCAAAGGGGGCAAGCGCAGGCAAGAGTATCAAGCAAAGGCAACCATTTCGGTGCAACAAGACCAAGACCAGCAGAACGGCTGGATGGAGGTCATCGTGGAGCCCAAGCCGGCGTCACCGCCAGAGTCTTTGGCAGGTGAGGACCGACTTTAGTCAGGATAAGTGTACTAGATGTTCCCCTTCAAAATGGCCAATTGTTGGCGCCCTTCCAGCTCAATATTTGAGAAGAGGCCCAGGGCCTCACTCTATAAATAGGACTAGACACTCTCAAGGCAGAGGATCGAGTGGTTGAACCCTAGCCAGAACCACCAACACGAGAACACCCCTCGCGAGGCAGTTCTTCCTTGTATTGTTCGCCATCAGCCCCTGAGGCAATCCACCACACCACAAACTAGAGTAGGGTATTACACCACAATGGTGGCCCGAACTAGTATAAACCTCATGTCCCTTGTGTTGTTCTTCGTGTAGTTTAGATCCTTGCGAGGCGACGAGACACAGGTAGGTAGGAGGTGCGATCTCTGCATGCACCCCAGAGTTCGAACCTAGAGGGTCTGCCGGAACCTGAAATCCCACACTAACTACCTTATATGTGTTGCGGGGAAACAATATAATGGGGAGCACTGAGGTTTACAGTCGAGGTTAGCATGTGCATGGTCCGTTGTCTAATAGCACATTATTATGCAATTGCAGGAATCATTCTAATACTTAGGTTTTTAACAATTTGGTCTTGCACATGTAGGTCCTGCTGTCAGAGGTTTTGACCCACTGTTCGACCCTTTTTGCATATGGGGAAATGAGTTGTCCATGAATATCAATCATGTCAAGAAACTCAGAAAGATTGTTAGGATAAAGAAATTGGTGACAAAAAACAATAAGATCTTTGGCTGCACAATGAAGAAGACATCAGTTCACTACAGGATGGTACTAACTATCATACCTTGTCTTTTTTATTCCTTTGCCCCATTTCCAATATAGAGAAGATATTTATGCACATCCTTGTTTTCAGGCCTTTCCAAAATAGTTCACTGATGATTACCTCTCAAACCACCTGTATGGACAGGAGGCGAGGAAGGTATTCATACAACACCCACGGTTCAATATTGAAGTGTTCTTAAAGAGGACGAAGGATGGACGGTCAATCATCCACAGGAACTGGCCTGAAGTTGCAAAGACCTTCAACATCAATGAAGGCTCAATATTCGCCTTCCGCTTCAGTAGTTTTCCCGATGAGATGCATCTTTCTATGTACCGTCTATGATGCTAATTTCGAAAGGTCATGTGGCACTTGGTGTTGGTGCAGTTGTGCAATGGGGTAGGTGAGTGTTGAAGCTATCATGTCGTACTCGGATGTATTTCAATTATGAAATCCTGCTTCCTTAATATGGGAATGAAATATATTATGTGTTTAATATGAATGTCAATTAGATTAATAAATGGATTATTTTTAATAGGGCAATTAGCCTGCTAATGGCGAATTAGCCTGCTAATTGGTTTTTGCTATTGCAAATGGTTATTGAGAAAATACCGTGGGCAATGACCTAAGGCAACGCACACAGTTTCTAGGAATAAACCGTGTTGGATCTATGAACAATCACACATGACATTCTCTTCAAAACTATTTGCGTTAGGCCACCTTGCACAAATGTTTACCGAATCAAAACTGTGTGTGATGGATAGTCTTTGCCACACAGTTTCTTCTACGCATCGTGTGTGATGCATTCAATAACGCAAACGATACTTTTTTTAATATTGTGTATGGTGGGAACGCCATCACAAATGATTTAACGGGGAAAATTGTGTGTGATGTACCTATGAACAGAAACGTTTTCCTTGTAGCGACTGTGTGGGATGTATATACGAACGGAAACGTTTCGCAGGGACTGACTGTGTGGGATGTACTTACGAACAGAAATGATTTCGCCTATATAATTGTATTTTTTAGCACTATTGTATGTATAACCGTATTTGGTCGCTCACCGGTCGCACACGACCTCATTTTGCCGAGTGTGTGTGCCAGGAGGGCATATCCCCGACGATTTCTGGGTCGTGTGGGAATGACCCCCTAATCGCCCACACTCACTAGGCAACGGTTCCAAATGTCGTCGCGGAAAGGGGTTTTAAACCGTTTGTATAGCACCGACGCGTACTAGTGGGGTGTGTGTGTGTGTGTGTGTGTGTGACGCGGGGTCCTCGGTGGCGGATGTAATTTAAGTGTGTGTGGCTTCATCATAGAGAGGTGATGTGTATGGCAGAGGCCACCAACAATGGGGTGCGAGAGAGAAAAGGCCCGTAGAGAGGGAAGAGAAGGTGTGTGTGCGTGAGAGGAGTCGACATCGAGAGAACGTGTTTGTTCGAGAGACACCAAGGAAGACTACTAGATACCGATGGTGCATGTAGGCGGGAATTAAATAAAGGGATGGTCTTATTGGTTTCGGGGATATAGGGGAAGAGTGAGAGGGGGTAGCTAGAAGGAGATTGTTAAGTGTGAGTATGTGTTTTACCCATCCAGGCGGAAGTTATGTGCATGCAAGAAGAGAATGATTCAATGTGGCGTTAGGGTTGAGGGTAATTAACTACGTATGGAGACATAGAGACCTTGAACATGCATGTGCGAGAGGTATACATGTATATGTGGTATGTGTGTGCGCGTGCATGCATGATCAAGATAAAAGAAAGAAGACATAAGTCATAAGATCAACGACATGGGAGAGATGGATCGGTATGACAATATGCATGCATGTGATAGTGCAGGGAAGAAGGCCCGACAATTGAGCATGTGTTTTTGTCTTTAAGAGATAGTGGCGTGGGCTGGAGCATGCATCTATGGCGAGTAGAGGGAGTGAGACACAATGATTGTGCAAAAGAGATCAACCTATAAATGCATGTATGGAGAGAAATATATAGTGTGGGTGATAGGAAGCAAGAGTGCGTGCAAGAAAGAAATGTTGACAGAGAAACTACAGATAGATACAGAGATGGAGATGCTATCTAGAGGGACATCGGCTAGTTTGAGTGTTGGAGATGACCGTCGGGTGGTTCAGAGGGTGAAGTTATGTGTGCGTGAGAGAAAGATAAGAAGAGGGCACTTGACTGCATATAGAGAGAAACATATGTAGTATGCGTGATAGGAAGCAAGAGTGAGGGTGAGAAAGAAGGTTGATGGAGAAACAGATAAATAGAAAGATAAAGATGCTAGCTAGTGTGCGTTAGAAGGCTGAGTTATGTGTGTGTGTGTGTGAGAGACTGAGAGAGGGTACACATACAAACAAATATTAGAGAGAAATGAGATTCTAAGAGATGGAGTTTTGTGTCTGCGAGAGAGAAAGATATTTCATAACGAGAGTGATAGCTAGAGAGACATATGAGGGAACGCAAGATATCTCTAGGGAGAGAGAGTGTGTGTGAGCGACATACAAGAGAATGGTGGAGAGATATGAGACCCTGGGAGACAGAATTTGTGTTTGTGTATGAGAAAGAGATATTTAAGAGGAAGAGTCATAGCTTCTCATACCTAAGGAGTGGAAGACATCTCTGTGTGAGAGGGGGTGTGCGAGTGGCACATAGGGGAATAGTAGAGAGAAATGAGACCTCGGGAGACGAAGTTTGTGTTTGTGTGAGAGAAAGAGATACCACATGGAGAATCATAGTTAGAGACACATAGCAGGGAGCGAGATATACTTAGAGAGAGATAGAGTGATGAAGGTTAAGGGAGAGAGTACCGTCAGTGTGTTACAAATATAAAAGATCATTGTCGATATATAGGTAGCACGAGAGACACCCGAGAGACAATGAACGCGTATAGGTCTAGAGAGATATTCCTATATAAGCATGAGTGATTGCTATATGAGACGAATATCTTGATTAAAGGGGATTCAAATATTGAAACTAGAGATCACGACATTGATAATATCATAACGCAAATTGGTGTATCAAACCTGCATATTCATTTGAATTTGGGGACACGTGTAATGTTATATAGTTTATCAATATTACTGATCCATAAATTCTTTAATTAGAGACAATGCATGGTTTATATGCAATTAATGTCTAAACGGGATTACACTATATGTTGCGAGTGTGAAACACATTATACATGTTTGAGAAGTAAAAAACCCGCATGAAACACACATTAATTAGAGACAGTTAACGAGGAATGCATACATTGGATTTCAACATAAAGTGGTTTCAAATATTTGAAAATCCAAATTAAGATGGATTCAGCCTTATGAATCTGAGATCATGCCATTTGTAAACCAGATTTATGTATGAAGGGTGTTGTGCTTTTGAAAGTATATACAAAAAAATGATGTATATAGATATTTATTCCAATCGAAAATGGATCCTGCCCGAACAAAAATAGAATACAAACAGGATTCGAATTGAGTTGGCATGGTAAATGTGCACTCTACAAAAATTTGAATGAAGCATGGAAAGTCGCAGTAATCGCCCGAAACCAAAATCTGTGAGATGGAAATTACTGCCTATCCCTGCCACGCAAAGCCTATCAGCTCGATTTCTATAGGTTTCGATAGGGGTGGGTTTGTAATTTCACTCAAACGTGACATAACCGCCTCTCACCCGAAATCATACACGGTGGGCGCCAAAACACAGTGTCTCCTCGGCCAAAATCGACTCCCTCCCCGATTCATACACGGTGGGCGCCAAAAACAAACTCTAGTCGAAAAATATTCGGTGTATGCGAGATTACCGTCCTATCCCCAACCAACCAATATTGCTGTGAAGTAGGAAATTTGAAATGGGGGCTAAGTTTGTAAATTTCCTCGCATTTGAGACAAGCGCGCCCTGAAGACATGGTTCCCTCCTTCCTCTCTCCCTCCATTTCCCCATTCATACTCTGTGGGCGCCAAAACACCCTCTCCACCCCAGCCTCCTCCGTCTGCCACCCCATCCACCGTCGTCCTCCTCCACCATGCCGGAGCTGATACCCCGACACCGTCGTCCATTACAAGAGATCGACCTCTCTCATCCACGGCTTCGGACCGGGATCCTTGCATCCTGTCCTCTCGCTTCATCCCCGTCGTCGTCCACCTTGTCGGCGCCGCTCCTATGACTGTATCATCCACCACGCCCACCGCCACCGTCTACCCTCCTAGATCTACTTCCACGCCGCCGACAGCCATCGCTACCGCAGCATCGTCAAATTCTCAGTAGATGCATACACAGCGCCACACCAGAGGTGGTACTCTTTCGTATCTGCTCAACTGATTTATCGCAGCAAGAAAATAGATCGCCACTACTTTACTCTGATTTCTTGTCCATCACTTACTTGCTAGTTGAAAGCAAACATTGGTTGCGAAGTTGCCTTTGTCCGGTTTGCACCTTCAGATCCACCATGGCACGCTCAACACTATACCCTCAATGCTTATGGTTTTCCACTTTTATATTCCACACTAGTTAAATAACAGTAGACAAAAATTCAAAATTGGGTCAGTCGATTTTTCAAAGCTCGCCGGAGTTCGCCGGTGCGAAGGAAGGGGCTCAGGTGGGGATGGTGGTTGTGGGGAGCGGTGGTGGAGCCTCGCTAAATGAAGAAAACTCGACGCGGGTGGGGGCAGGGGTGGGGGTGGGGGTGGCGGAGGAACACATGCGATGGGGGCCGGTGGTTCGGCCGCGGCCCGTGTGGTGTTCTATATCGGAAGCACAGTATGTTCCTTGTCAGGAAGGGGACCAGGGACATCTGTAGTCGACACCTCTGTTGGGCCGGTTCTGCTAAATGATTTTGCACTTTGAGTTGGTCTGTCATAATACCCCGGAAATGGTGGGAGCTGCACAGTCTTTCATAGACTAAACTGATAGTAACAGCTCTGCGCCTTCAGATGAATAGAGCTGGCCTGTAGGTGATCAATAGGCTGCATATTAGTAGCGGCAAAACCCTATGTTTTTCGGCCAGTTCCGCTTTCCCGATTTATTTATGGTGGTTATGGTGTACCCCTATTATCTACACTACAATCTGCCTACTAGCTCTACGCTCTCATTATCATGGTTTGGCAATAAACCTTCTATACGGTATTATTATGAACCTATCATCTGCCAACTATCCTTACATCTAGGGCCCCCAACAGGGAGCCTATTTTTTGTGCAGTTGTGCCAGATTATATGAATCTACTCACCGTATTACAGCACACATGGGCTCTCTCATCAGAATCTAGTGATAGCACACAAGGGTTTACAAGGAGCCTCTATTATATTACAATATCCTCTGCATTACAAAGATAATCTCACTACTATTTGTGTTTTCATGCTTTACAGATATTGTATGTAATCACAATGAATATAAGAATGTGCACATCAGAATAATATTGCAGAACATTTCAATGGCTAACAAACCTGGCATCAAGGGATTGAGGTCCATTGTGGATGCAATGCAACCCACATGCTCCCGACCTATAGATTTGTATTCAGAATATGATCCTAATGACTATTCTGAGCTCAAGGAGTCAAAGGCAGATGGCCTATGCTATTCACCCAATAAGGTGCATGTTCTAATTTGGCAATGTTTTATTGGTTGCACATATCTTGCATAAGGTGTCTTGCATTTCTTTTGCTTCGTTGCACCGCCATCTGCTTAGTTTACTCATGATATATGTGAAGATGCCATGCCCATCCATTATCAACACCTATTCCATTTGTCATCGTACCATGTTTTTTCATTCAAATGTTGTTCTTGTGTTTCAGACATCCAAAAGGAAGAGGGTGATTGTAGAACCTGAAGGAGTACAAGCAAAGTCCTTGAAAAAGGTTGTGCTACCGGAGTAATCACATAGCACCCGACGTATATTGGCGATAGAATCAGCGCCACAAAACCTAGGATATCGCAACTATGTTGGTCGCTGCTTTGCTCTTGTGAGTACCTATTGTCCTATCGATGTCCTTACATTCATACATGGTGGACTATGTGACATCATTGTGCATTATAGCTTGCTTATCCATTGTTCACTCCAAATTATCATATCTATATTAATGCTTAAATTAATGTAGAATAAACCCAATGCCTATGAAGAAATTTAGTTCTGCATTATTCTTATAAGTATTTGTTGTCCTTATATTTGTCAGCTAGTTCTTCATGTACACTTTGCAACTTATTTTCCCTTGTCCTCCATTTTTCTACACATCATATCTACATTTACTCTTGCCAAAATATTGAATAAAACCAATGTTACTGAAGAAGTTTAGCTCCGCATTGCTCTTGCCAGTGCCTTCTGCCTATATGTTGTATTTACATTTGTACTCTGCATCTTAAGTTACATAATCGCCATTTGTTCCTATATTTTCACATCTATATTTACTCTTAACAAAGTGTAGAATAAAGGCAATACTCTCGAAGAAGAGTGTGAGGTAAACTTCTTGAATTGCCCCCCCCATCAATATGGACAAGGCCTTTATAGAGCCTGTCTTCACTACTAATGTAAGTTTGTTCTCCTCGAGCCTTCAAACTTCGTTGTTTATATTTGGATAGCTATGAGTGCAAATGCTATTTATTTTTTGTCGTCTGCATCAAATTGCTTGTTCAAAGTTTACAAAGTAGAAGTACATAAACATAAGTTTGTCCTTCTCAATTTTAGTCTTTAGTTGTACAATCTAGTTCCTTATTCGTACCATGTAAATTAAACTAAACATAGCAAGTTATCTTCTTTAGAACTATGTGTATGCTTGTGTTCTTGATTTGTAATCCAGTGGTGTGGTGAGACTGCCAAAAACAGCACAATGTCATATCCTGCTATGTCTCAACTATGAACAATGCCATATTATATTAATTTTATTTAAATCGTGTCTCTTTATTTACCAATCTGAAATGGTATGAATTGATGGTACACTCACCATTCATGCTTATACGTTGTTTAGAACTACATCTATGCTTGTGTTATTGATCTGTAATCTAGTGGTCTGGTGAAGCTGGCCCCTCCTGCACAATGCCATTTCCTGCTGTCTTAACTATGAACAATGCATATTATGTTAATGCTACTTTAAACCATGTCTCTTTATTTATGACAAAGAAATGAGATGAGTTGACAGCATTGATGCTTACACATGCAAAACCTGTTATCTACCTACTTGTTTCTCTTTCAGGGTGACAACACTGCTTCTAGGAAGAACTGCCACAATGATAGTGAGACGAACCCATTGTTTGTCCCTCGAACACATATTCCAGAGGAGAAGGCAACACATATTGAGGTTAGGGATAGAACCGCGAAGTCACATGTTGATGTAGTGTCAAACTTACTCAGTGACACAAGCTCAATGAAGTCGCCGCCTGAATCTGTTTGACTTCTTCAGTCTGAAATTCACGCAGAAATACATGCTTCCGCTCAAATACGACTAGAACTCCAATCTCTATGCAAGATTAACCGTAAGTACAGGACATTTATTGATGATATGCAGCTTAAGTTGGTGGATATGAGCGCCAAAGAAGCGCAGTCTCATCAAGTTGCTAAGCTGCTTGCGGTGCAGCTCCTGGGCTGGTTAACCTTTCTTGAACTGTGTTGAAGTGTTGTCGGTTCTGTCTATTATTTTGTCCGCCTGTTAACTTCCACTGGTGGCGACCTGCCCAGTTTATGTAATCTGCTATCTAATTGCCCTTTATTATCACTGGCGGCGAACTTTGATGCCGAGGGGACGTAATTTGCTGTAATTTCTCTGTTGTATAGTCTAGGTTTATTCTTGGTCGGTATGCCGTAATTTAGGTCGGAAGGTTCAGGGATCTCAGTGTTGTCGGTCTTCAGGCCGGCCCGTTACTCACATGGGCCAAAACATGGCCTATAATCATCTTGGGCCATTAGCAGGTCTAAACCTTATGGTTGTTTGCCGCCTTTAATAGGTCGAGTAAAGTTCTGGCCAGCTGGGCCAGAGAATACAATGGGCTTTTAACAGGCTAAAACCTAGATTGTTCTAGCGCTGAGCCAAAATATTCACGGGCCAATACAGGACAAAACTGCCTAAGGCCCATGTTTGGCCCAAATAGGACGAGCAGTTAACAGGCCAAAATATATCTCGGGCCCGTTTAGCCCAATAAAATGACGGGCTTTAAGCAGGCCGGTATCTACGCGGGCCATAGGCCTAAAAGTTTCACGGTCCATTATCAGATGGGTTGTAAGCAGGCCGTATTCAACGCGGGCTGTAATTTGTCCCAACTGTTACACGGGCCTTTAACAGGCCGGTAGGCCAGTTGGGCTGAAATTTATCCATGAAGACTACGGGCCATTAAGAGACCTAAAGTTACTTCAAACAAGAAATAGCCTAGTGTCTGCATGGGCCGTTAAATGGCCTGAAGTTAAATCGGGCCGACAACGTCCCAGATGCACCACAGGCCGCTAACATGCCAAAACTATTATCGGGCCGAACTAGTAAACAGACATTTAACATGCTGAAATACAAACCTATCTTAGAATGGGCCCAAAAGAACAGTGCCGTTTAACGGGCCTGATCCGATATGGGCCGTAATTTGGCCCAAAACACGGCAGGCTGTGAATGGGCCTAATCTGGTATGGGCCTCAATTTGGCCCAAAACATGGCAGACTATTAATGGACCAGCCCACTAGTGTCTGAAAAAACATGGTGGGCCTTTAGTTGGGCCGGCCTTTTCACCGGAATGGGCCTCTGTTGGGTCGTGCCACATGTCCATGTATCATAGGCGCCTCCTGTCCAATGAGTGGATGACATCTGTCCAAACGGTGAGCAAACACGTGTTTCCTCCGGCCAATGAGTATTTTACATGTGGAAAATCCCCATTGGTTCGGGTTGTTAACAGGTTATCGGATCCAAAACCGGGCCCAATAGCTTAACGGCATCCCATTGCGATGGATGCCATGTGTCGGTCACCCTTGACGAAAGCACTTCTATGATGCGCAATTTATCGTCATGGAAGTGGAAACTTCCATGATGATAATTTTGGTAATGTCATGGAACACTTCTATGACAGCACAGGTATGACTATCTTGATTCTGTCATAAAATCGTCATGGATGTACATGCATGACAGAAAATGTGACCTACTGTGACAAACACGTATCATCACGGAAGTGTATTTTTTTGTAGTATTGGGTGCCGTTGCCAGTGATGACTCTGGTGGGTACTCCGAAGCGGCACATCAATCCTTTCAAGAACTTGATAGCTGCTGTGTGGTCACCTTCCTCACGGGCTCCACTTCCGGCCACTTTGTAAACTTGTCGATTGCAACGTACAAGAATTCAAAGCCCCCGGTAGAACGGGGGAAGGGGCCCAAGATGTTGAGCCCCCAGACCGAAAAGGGCCATGACAAAGGGATCATCTAGAGAGCTTGAGCAGGCTGATGGATGTTCTTGGAGTGGAACCGACAGGCTTCACATCTGGTGACTAGCTCAATTGCACCTTGGAGGGTCGTGGGCCAGTAGAAACCTTTCCAGGAAGCTTTTCCAACAGGGGCCCTTTATACAATATGGGAGCCGCACATGCCTTTGTGTATCTCTGCCAATAGTTCCTTCACTGCTTCCCGGCAAATGCACTTCAATTTCACACCGTTGGGCCTTCTTCTGTATAGAGTGTCATCGAGAACTGATACACACTAGCCCTCCGGGCTACTCTTTCGGCTTCCTCTTGCTCTTTGGGAAATTCTCCTATTTCGAGGTAATGGACTATGTGTCGCGCCCAAGTTGGAGCCTGGGTCTCGACAACAATGTTCAGCGGCACCTCCTCGTTCACGGGAGCGCGTGCCTCAACCGCAAAGACTGACAGTTCGGTTAGAGGGTGCTGCTCACTGAGCAAAGTTGAGTTGTTCCAGCCAAAGTCTCTGTCGAGGGCTTCGGGAAGCTCTGCCGAGAGAAGCTTGCCGGAGCCCAGTTTCCTCCTCTTCCCGGCCATTGTTGTTAGAGATATGGAGGGCTGAGTCAGATGGAGAACAAAGTCCCTGGTTCCACAGGAAGTTTCTGCACAATGCACTTTGATAGATGATTAGAAATGTTGTTTTCCGCACATGGCACGTGCTCTGTTTGCAATCCATCAAAGTGTTCCTCCAACTTTCTCACTTCCTCCACGTATGCCTCCATCAATGGGCTTTGATAATCCTTGTCCACCTGCCTCACCACAAGTTGTGAGTCTCCGCGAATGATCAACTTCTTGATTCCCAACTCTATTGCGATCCTGAGCTCGCCAAGGATCCCTTCATATTCTGCAGTGTTGTTGGTGGCCCTCTCCCGGGGGAAATGCATTTGAACCACATACTTGAGGTGCTCCCCAGTGGGTGTGACGAGAATCATGCCAGCTCCTGCACCTAGTAGGGAGAAGGCACCATCAAAGCACATGATCCATTCTTGGGGCGCTTCCTTTCCAGGGATAATTGTCTCCAACGCTTCTTCATCAGGAGTAGGTGTCCATTCTGCAATAAACTCCGCCAGTGCTTTGCTCTGAATATTGACATGCTCTCGAACTTCAAACCAAAGCTTGATAATTCCAAATCCCAATCCACTATTCTGCTAGTGGCCTCAGGATTCCTCAGTATGTGTTGCAAGGGGAACCGGGTGATAACCGTGATTTCATGGGCTTGGAAGTAGTGGTGCAGTTTCCTTGAGGCCAAAGATCAACTTTTACATGCTAGAATACCTTGATCTATCCCCTTGCAGCAGGGATCTGACAAAGTACATTGGCGGATGCACCACCTTCTTCCTTACCATGACCTTGGAATTGTCCCTGTTGCCCCGCTCCTCTTTGTTTTGATCTGCACCTGATCTTGCTGGGACAAGTTCACTTTCCTCTCCCGATGGATGGTAGTCACGGTTGCTCCTTCATCTACCTCCTGCAGTGCCACCAGCGCTGCACTAACCACTTGATTGGTCGCTGCTAGGTACAGCAGTAACAGTTCTTGTGGTTTAGGAGCGACTAAGGTAGGAACAGAGGAAAGATAGGTCTTCAAATCTTGCAGCGCAGCGTCTGCCTCCGGGGTCCACTCACGGGCCCTGCCTTCTTCAAGATTCTGAAGAACAGCAAAGCACGCTCGGATGACTTGGAAATGAACCTGCTTAGCACGGCAACACATCTAGTCAGGCGTCTCACATCCTTAACTTTCTTGGGTACTTGAATCTGCTTGATCGCCTTGATGTTGTCAGGGTTGGCTTCTATCCCCTGGTGGGATATGAAAAATTCAAGTAATTTGTCAGAAGGAACACCAAACACACACTTCTCTGGGTTTAGCTTCAAGTTGATCTTGTGTAGATTTGCAAAGGTCTGTTCCAAATCCTCAAAGAGAGTTGACTTGTCCTTGGTTTTGACCACTATGTCATCCATGTAAGCTTCAATATTCCTGTGTAGCTGGGACTCAAAACCAATTTTCACTGCTCTTGCAAAAGTGGATCCAGTGCTCTTTAACCCGAAGGGCATCCGTACAAAGCAGTATGTGCCGCATGGGGTTATGAACATGGTCTTCTCTTGATCTTCCTTGGACATGAAAACCTAGTGGTATCCGGAGTAGGCATCTAGGAAGGAAAGCAGGTCACATCCAAAGGTGGAATCCACAATCTGATCGATGCACGGCAAGGGAAATGGGTCCTTTGGGCATGCTTTATTCAGATCTATGAAATCTATGCAAAGCCTCCACTTCCCATTCCCCTTGCGCACCACCACTGGATTAGCCAACCAAGTTGGATGCAATACTCCTCTAACCAAACCAGCAACTTCAAGTTTCTTGATCTCGTCGGCAATGAACTGTTGCTGCTCCAAGGCTTGCGTCAGATCTTCTGCTTGATGGGCCAGGCATGAGGACAGACAGCAAGGTGGTGCTCGATTACCTCCTTGGCAACACCGGGGATGTCAGCTAGTTGCCAAGCAAACACATCAACATTCGCCTGCGGAAAGGCAATGAGTGTGCTTTCCTATTTGTTATCAAGGGTGGAGCTGATAGTAAATGTACCATCAGCGCCGACCAGCCCCGTCGGGACCTTCTTCATAGCAGGTGCATCAACCTTGGATCTTTTGCTGGTGGAACTCTCTAGCAAGTCACCGACAGGTGCACCACACTCCGGAGAGGCGCGTTTCTCGGATTCCTTGCCAGTATCCTTGCCAGCCTTTCTCCCTTGCTTGTTTTCCTTGGCAGGGACCGCGGCTTCCGCGGCCTCAGTAGCGACCGTATACATTGTCCATGCATATAATTGAGTCTTTTTTGTCTGATGGGATAGAAATAATGCCCATTGGTCCTGGCATCTTCAGGGTGTTATAGGCATAGTGGGATGGCGCCATGAACTTTGCCAGGGCTGGTCGTCCAAGTATCCCATTGTATGGTAATGGAAGCTCAACCACATCGAACACAATCTTCTCAGTCTGGTAGTTCAAGTCACCTACAAACATCATTGGCAGTGTGATCTTCCCCTTCGGACGGCTCCTACCGAGTTGATTCGTTGAAACATACCAGTAACCTTGAGCTCTTCTTCTGTGATCTAGAACTTGCTGATGACCTTGGGAGAAATCAAATTCAACCCGGCCCCGCCGTCAATAACATCTTTGTGACCTTGAGGTTGCAAATTGTTGGTGAAACCAACAACGGCAAGCACCCTACCGCAGTGGTGCGGTCAGGGTGATCATCTTCATCAAAGATGCTGGGTGTGCGAGACCACTTGAGTGGTTTCCGAGAATCTGTCGCTGGCTCCACAACATTGACCTCACGTGCCCAGTATTTAAGCTGGCGGTGAGAGGAGTTCAAAGACACACCCCCGTCAATGCATAGGGCGTTAGTGGCCTTCTGGAACTCCTGCTCACTCGTTTCCTCTTCATCACTCTTGTCGTGGAATTGTCACATCAGATGTCCTAACGTAAGGACTTAGTCGTGGAGCCATCGCAACGAGAGCTTAAAGGGGTTAAACTAGACAAAGGACATAGGGAGTTTATACTGGTTCGGCCCCTTGCGGTGAAGGTAAAAGCCTACAATCCAATTGTGGTGGAATTGATGGGGTTTCGATGACCAGGGAGCGAATCCGCTTTGCCTAGTTCTTGAGTTGTTGTTTCTTGTCCCTAAACCGTCGTCGGGTCGTCCCTTTATATACACAGGTTGACGCTCGTCGGTCTATAGAATCCCGAGGCCGGTTCATAAACGTGTCCGGCTCAGTATCTACTCTTTCCTGCCTTACATTAAAAGTTACACGCCAATGGCAGTTTAAGTCTATGGGCCCTAACCCGCCTCTGGGCTTTGGGCTCCCTTGTTATGGTTCCTTCATGATTCGCCATCTTCTATAACTTCATGGGCTTTAGTATTGATAGTCTTTCTGTGGATAACCCGGCCCCTCCTGGGCGGTTTATACCCACGAGTTATATCCCCAACATTAGGCCCCAGATTGATTTGAACCTGTTCATGTCAATCTTCAACACTTAGGAAAATCTTTTCTTCAATACTTAGTATGAGCCTTGTAATCCTCCACGACGTCATCTTATGATATTATTGTAAACCGCCATGACGTCACTGTTTATTAAAAAACATACATACCTCCCTTTTATTAACGAGCCTCCGAAAATCGAGGCAACAGCTCTGTCACATATCCATTTTTTGGGCTCCTCGATTCCCACGCATGCCACTTGTCCATTCGCTTTATAAATAGGCCTGGAGGGTTCCTTTCTCTTTTTTTCCTCCGTGCCTCTTCGTCTCATCGTCAACCTCGCGACACCTGAGCCTTGAAGCTCCGCCGCCACCATCGACCTTCGACCGCTGCACCATCCTTGGTTGCTGCATCGACCTGAGCGCACCAGAGTTCGTCCGCGCTTCTCCGCTGCTCCACAGCTCCAGTGAGTCTCCCCCTTTCCTTACCCTAGATCTCCATTAGGGTGTTATCAAGTTCATTGGTAGTTCATCCCCTTTCTTTTGCTTCCCCGGTCTTGTAGTTCAAGGTTGTCAGAATCGTGATTTTGAATCAAATCGGAGCTCTGATGGCAGGATCGCAAATCTTAGAATCTTCATTACCAGGATCGTAAAAACGTAGATTCTGTGAACTAAAATCGTAGAATCAGAGTGGTTAGTTTGGATCGTAAAGTCGTAGAATCGTATAACAGAATCTCGATTCTGATAACATTGTTGTAGTTTGTTGATGCAAGACTTAGTGATTATCGCGTGCGGTACTGATCTTGGTACTCATTTTTTATATTTGAAGGCCTCTCCTTTTGCACGAGATCCCATCTGAATCCATGAATTGTTGCTGTCACAACTTAGGGTTTCAGAATTTTCTCCCTTTTTTGAACTGCATTTGATCCAAAACGGTAGCATCAATCTGTAAAACCTGTTTCTGCAACACTTAGTTACTTTCAGATCTATACCTTCCATACCACTGTAGGCAGTTTAACTTTAAGAAAATTATAACCCGCCAGGTAGCATTAGCCCTCTCTTAAACCGCCGATTTGTCATCTCTATAACCCTGCCAATGTCAGGATCCGGTTTTATATGTATATACATCTCAACATCATCTCCATATAACCTTGCAACGCTTTATACTTGTCAATCACAAACCTTAAACCAGCATTGATCTTTTTTCAGCTTTTCATTGAAATGGCCAAACAATTTTATGCTTGCAACCGGGTCCCTTCCCGGGTTACAGAAGAACAGCTGACCGGGTATGTTGTAACTGGCGCTTTAGCGAGTAAAGAAATCATCCACTGGAGGGTCCCCGGTCCAGAAAATCCTCTTGAGCCCTAAGAAGGAGAAGTGATTCTATTTACTGACCATCTGAATCAAGGTTTTAGCCCTCCCGAATCAAAATTCTTCCGTCACGTGCTTGCTAGCTTCCAGATCCGCCCTCAAGATATTGGACTGAACTCTGTGTCCAATATATGCAATTTTCAAGTGTTTTGCGAGGTTTATCTCCAAGAAGAACCTTCCGTTGAGCTCTTTAGAGACTTCTTTTACTTAAACCGCCGTACTGAGTTTACGGACGGGCCCAATATTGAACTTGGTGGAGTGTTAATTCAGAAAAGGAAAGATGTCAGTTTTCCTCATGCCAAGCATCATAGTCACCCCAAAGACTAGAATCAGACTTGGTTTTACTGCCAAAACACAGCTCGAGCTGACGAAAATCCTCTGCCGGGTTATCATGCTCACCGGCTTACCAACACTCATCCATTTCCCCAACGACTCACTGCAAAGGAGCGAGCTAAATATGCACCACAGCTTTCAAAACTTTGAGCCTTTATGGCGAACGGTTTAACTGGCATCGACTTTGTCCACTGCTGGGTCTCTTGGAGTATCTTGCCCTTAAGCCGTCGCCCCAGTTTAATGTGTGAGTACACAGGGGACGTCAAAGACCCTTAGTGGCACATTGATATTCAGTTATCCGACGATGAGATTACTGAATCTGTCAAGAACATGTTGGATGAACCGGTATCTGAATGCAGCAAGACAAGGCTTAGTCCCTTTTGTGTCTCCAATAAACTGCCAGTTGTAAAATTGCATCATTCTTGTCTTAATTCGACCTCCTATAAATATTTCCGTATAACTTGTTGTCCACCTTTGCAGGGTGATGATCCATTGTGGAAGAGGAAGTCGTAGGATAAACCGTCAAAACCACAGGATAAACCGGTAAAAAAGCCTTGCCCTAAGACCAAAGTTACAAAGAAACCTGCGAAGAAGAAAACTGCCGAATCCCCTAACCCGACCAATAACGAAGATCTTGATGATTCGGAGTCAGAGGTAGAACTTGATTCTCTTGGTTCTTTTTTCACACACCTTATTGACAATGATCATTGCCAGGGTGATGCGGAGGATAGCCGTGCTGATGATGTAGAGGTAATTGTCCTTTCTTCCAATTCAGATCCTCTGCCAACACCAAAAATCTATCGAGCAGTCCGAAAAGTAAAATTTTCACACCCTCTAGCTTATTCGGATCCGCACTTTATTTTGAGAACACAACAGTATGAAGCTCGCCGCACAACCCGACATAGTGGCCAAGTGGTTACTTCCTCCGGTTTACCGAACACTCCGGTTCATAAACGCCGTCAAGAGGTTCTTGTACTTCTGATACATCTTGTCCCAAGGCGGGTTATTTCCGATATCCTCTTAATCCGTCTGACTCGAATTACCAGGGAACCTCCCATTCATCTTCTAGCGAATCAACAAGGACGAAGCTTTCGACCCTTAAAACAGTTCCTGGGTGAGCAGATTTTGCTAATCCGTCATACTTTTATATTTTTTATCCTTGCACTGCTCTGATGCATACTAATTATTTTTCAGGGCCAAAGCTACAGCCAGAAAGAAGGCCAAAGTGAACAAACCAGTTGAAGACCCCATTCGGGGTGAACCAGAAAAGACTCCTGAACCGTCATACCCCGATGCTGACAATATTCTAGATGACCCGTCGTTGCCGGATCAAGCAACTGAGGCTGAATACATGGATGTTGATCCAACGGCTCATGCTGATGACCAGCCAAGCCCGGCTAAAGGTGTTGATGATGATGTTGTCGTTACTGGTACAGGTTACGCCTCCCCGGGCAATCCTATCGCTTTGTCAAAGCATAGTGCCAAAGAAGAAATTCCTGCTCTGGACAAGGGTAAGTGGAAAACAGATTTATCAAGCTATGCCCACCTCAACGCCCAAGACCTACATTCCGGATTCTTAAACCGTCTGTACACAAGCCGCGACTATGAAGCCGGTTTAGTAGGCCTGATGAAGGAGCACTATGAGGTAAATCTTGTTTAAACTTTCCATAAATATTCCTTCCTTCTAATTTATTGATAATATCAACGCTAGTAGCCCCCAAGGGCTGGTTTATCTCTTCAAGAATTGAACTTCACCTGTGTAGCCCCCAAGGGCCGGTTTATATCTTCAAGATGAACCGGGACTTCATGTTGTGTGGCTCAGAGTTCTTGTTGAATACCTTCTGAAACTGGTTTACCATGAAAAAAAATCCTCAACTTTGTTTTTGAGCAAATAGGCATTAGCCCCCAAGTGCCAAGATTAATACTTGTATTGAGCCTTGGGACTTTACTATATTGTTGATAAGAAGCGATAGGCATTAGCCCCCAAGTGCCAAATGTATAACTTGTTATGTTCTTGGGACTTCAAACATGCACTACCAACTCATTAACTGTCTCTTCCAGGATGATCTGAGTAAAAAAGAATCTCAAATCGCCGACCTTCAAGAAAATATCAAATCCCAGCAAGCACAAACTTCCAAGGCAAAAGACGAGATGACCAGCGCTTTAACAGCCATGGAGCAATTAAAGGAAAGCTTTAAAAGTGAATGGGCAGGATGGGATGCTGAAAAAGCAACTCTGGTAAAACGGGCGGAGGATGCTGAGGCAGCCCTTAATCCGGTTGTAGAAGAACTGACTGGTTTGAAGCAGCAAATCAATGCCATGACCACTGCTGTCTTCGGTAAATATCCTCTTCATAATCTTTAAATAAACAACCTCCATGATGCTACCGGTTTACTAATATTTTGACCATTGCAGGTAGCCGCGTTACACATCTTGGCTCGGATATGAGCAAGAAACTGAAGGCTGCCTATACACTGATAGAGCAATTCTATACTGGCGCTCAACGGGTGATCTGTACAGCTTCTCACAATAAACCGCCCCCAACTTTAATCAAAGAAACATTGGAAAAACTATCCATGATGCCTGCCCGTATTGAAGAATTGAAAAAATCAGCTGCTAGGGCCGGTGCTCTTACTGCATTGACTCGGGCCAAGGCCTGGATATCTAACCTTGATCCGGAAGATATTGGAAACCGCTATCCAGGCCAAAAAGAGGACGGGTCAGATTTTGATAATGATGACCTCAGGGCCTTAACGAGGGAAATGCGTCCCTTGGCGAGCAAACTGGCTGAAGACACTGATTTGTCTTTTTACCAGTCGACTTATGATGCTGACAACAAACGGCTTAATGCGCTAACTTATGATGTGAAAGATCTTATCCCTCCAATCCGTAAGCATACCTACACCCCTGATGTTGAATCGTCCACCCTTATAAGTGATGAAGCTGTGTTCAGAGCCTTGACTGGGATTGACTGGACAACCATTGACTTCCAGCCACTAGGTGGAGAGGAGCAGGATGAACCAACGTAGAATGATCCACAGCCTTCACGTCAGCCCGGTGAAGAATCATGATCCGGGAGTCGGTTTAGCTTCTACACACTGCAATCCGTGTGATAAACAATTATCCTTTTGGGCATCAAAGCACCTTGTAATAGGCTAGTTTAAACAGTTGATCTGATGTGCCATCGTGCACTTTTGCATGATACTATTAATCCGTCATGATTATGCTATGTCTGCTTATGATCCTTAGCAGCTTCTATTCAATCATGTTCCTGGAGATAATAGTTTGAAAGTGTCCTGGCGGTTTACCGCCGGACGGGTCATAATGCCCAACATGACATCATGTTTTATAACCAAGGTTGTACTTTTAAAAACAATATGAAATAGATCATATATGTGACATTGAATCACATCGGTGGTTTACCAAGTTATTATAGTAAGGGTGATAACCCAAATCTTGAGTATTATAACTCCCCTGATATTTTGCCAGCTTAAAATGAAGTCGTGTCGGGTTATAATAAACACCGGATTATAACTGAGTGTTCATTGACACCTGATAGTTGAAAACCAAGCCGGGTCATTGAGACCAGTCATCTTTGTAACTTTGTACTTGGCAACTCAAAGACCAGACCGGGTCATAAGACACTGGTTTAAACATAAACCTCATAAAAAGAAAAGATTTGTCAAATAAAATCATGGGAAGATGCGAGGCTTTTCATGGGCTGCCAGGCCCAAAATCGAGGCTTTTCATGGGCTGCCAGGCCACTGAGTTAAACCATTTTACAAAGCCTTTTAAGATGTACCTCACATTAACCAATCGTCATTTTAACTTTGAAAAGTTCAGGGTCTGTATAAGATTGACTTGCCAAACGTTCGACGGGTCATACCAGGATTACATGGACGGAGTGGCTTACTTAAAAAGGCAGGATAACCCGAGGTTTTAGGTGAATACACCTGTCTTCCAAGCCTGGCTTGATAGCCTATTACAAGGGTCATAAAAACTCTTTGTTGCTGTGCAACAAGAGCCCCCAGGTAACATTTTGAGTTGTGCTCAGTGGGTGCCTATGTTTGAGCTGTGCTTTGCAATAAACTCTTTTTGGCCCCATGGGTATGAAGCCCCCAAGCTTTGTTGTGGCTTGATAGCCGGTTTAATGGACAATCAGAACTCCGCTTTATAAATACAAGCCCCCATGTAACCAAGAGATCTTTAAGGAAGAACAGCAGAGGCCCCGCTTTAGCAAGGATGCCGGTTTATTATATTGATCATAATATATACATTGTCAAAAATATGTACATAATAGGAGCCTATGGCTCAGGTGTCGTAAGGCCGAAGATGAGCAATATTCCACAGCCGGCGGGTCTCCTCCTCTGATTTGCATGAGTCATTGTGCTCTCGAACATCGATAAGGTAGTATGACCCATTGTTCAGATTCTTGATGACCACAAAGGGTCCTTCCCAAGGTGGAGATAACTATTGCATATCGGTCTGATCCTGGATAAGCTGGAGCACTAAGTCGCCTTCTTGGAAAGTTCTAGTCTTAACCCGGCAGCTGTGATAACGCCACAAATCTTGCTGATAAATCGCCGAGCGAGCCGCCGCTATGTCCTGTTTTTCATCTAACAGGTCCAATGCTTCTTGGCGTGCTTGTTCGTTGTCCGCTTCAACATAAGCTGCCACCCGAGGCGAGTCATGGCGAATATCACTGGGGAGAACTGCCTCTGCCCCATAAACCATGAAGAAAGGCGTATAACCCGTAGATCGATTGGGGGTGGTATTAATGCTCCACAATACAGAAGGCAAGTCTTCCACCCAACAACCCGGTGTCCTCTTCAAAGGAACCATGAGCCGGGGCTTGATGCCCTTCAGGATTTCCTGATTAGCCCTCTCAGCTTTACCATTAGACTGGGGGTGAGCCACTGACGATACATCAAGCCGGATGTGCTCATGTTGACAAAAGTCCTCCATAGCACCCTTGGAGAGGTTTGTGCCATTATCTGTTATGATGCTATGTGGAAAACCGAAGCGGAAGATCACCTTCTTCATGAATTGAACCGCCATGGCTGCATCACACTTGCTAACTGGCTCCGCCTCAACCCACTTAGTGAACTTATCAACAGCCACCAAAAGGTGGGTCTTCTTATCCTTGGACCGCTTAAAAGGCCCTACCATATCAAGCCCCCGAGTTGCAAACGGCCAAGTGATTGGAATCATTCTCAATTCTTGAGCCGGAACATAAGCTCGACGTGAAAACTTTTGAAAACCATCGCACCTTTTCTCCAAGTCCTCAGCATCAGCATGAGCCGTCAGCCAATAGAAGCCGTGACGAAAAGCTTTAGCCACCAAGGATTTTGAACCGGCGTGGTGACCACAGTCGCCTTCGTGGATCTCACGCAAAATCTCACGGCCTTCTTCAAGAGAAACGCAGTGCTGAAATGCCCCCGAGACACTGCAGTGATGTAACTCGTCATTGTAAATAGTCATGGACTTGGACCGCCGGATTATCTGTCTGGCTAAAACTTCATCCTCCGGTAACTCGCCCCGGTTCATATACGCCAAATATAGAATCGTCCAATCTGGTAATATGAAGAGCCGCCACCAATTGAGCCTCCGGATCAGGAATAGCTAGGTCCTCCTTTGTAGGTAGCTTGAACGAGATTATGCAAAACATCTAGAAAGGTATTGGGCGGCACCGGTTTACGCTGAGACCCCAGTCAGCTTAAAGCGTCTGCCGCTTCATTTTTGCGCCGATCAATGTGCTCAACCTGGTAACCCTTGAAGTGACCAGCAACAACAGCCACCTCACGTCGATAAGCCACCATGAGTGGATCCTTAGAATCCCAAGTACCAGAGACTTGCTGAGCCACCAAATCTGAGTCCCCAAAGCATCGTACTCGGCTTAAGTTCATTTCCTTAGCCACCCGAAGACCGTGGAGCAAGGCCTCGTACTCAGCTGCATTGTTAGTACAAGGAAACATTAAGCGGAGAACATAACGAATTTTGTCAACCTCGAGGGGAAGTAAGGACAACTCCAGCCCCCGAGCCCTCCAATTGCCTGGACCGTCCAGTACCTATTATCCGGTTTATCCTTCGGCGCCTGCAACTCTGTCTAGTCATTGATGAAGTCCACGAGCGCCTGGGACTTGATAGTCGTTCGAGGCATATATTTCAACCCGTGAGGTCCAAGCTCAATAGCCCACTTAGCAACTCAGCCAGTTGCCTCCCTGTTTTGGATGATATCTCCCAAAGGAGCGGAACTGACCACAATGATGGGATGGCCCTGAAAGTATTGCTTAAGCTTCCGACTCGCCATAAAAACCCCATACACAAGCTTCTGCCAATGTTGATATCTCTGCTTCGACTCAATGAGCATCTCACTAATATAATAAACCGGTCACTGAACCGGATACTCCTTACCTGCCTCCTTGCGCTCCACCACAATAGCCACACTGACAGCCCGGGCATTGGAAGCCACATATAACAACAACGGCTCTTTATCGACCGGAGCAACGAGGATAGGCGTCTCGGCTAACTGCTTCTTCAAATCCTCAAACGCTGCATTAGCAGCATCACTCTAGACAAAGTTGTCTGTCTTTTTCATCATCTGATATAGAGGGATCGCCTTCTCTCCCAACTGGCTGATAAACCGGCTCAATGTTGCAATACGCCCCGCCAGACGTTGAACATCATTGATACATGCCGATTTAGCCAGAGACGTAATAGCCTTGATCTTTTCCGGATTACCTTCAATGCCCTTATTAGACACCAGAAAACCCAAAAGTTTGCCTGCTGGAACATCGAAGACGCACTTGGCCGGGTTAAGCATCATTTTATAAACCCGGAGGTTATCAAAGGTTTCCTTCATCTCATCTATCAGTCTCTCCTTCTTCCTGGACTTCACCACAATATCATCCACATAAGCATGAACATTGCACCCAGTCTGATCATGAAGACAATTTTGCACACATCGCTGATAAGTCGCCTGGGCACTCTTGAGCCCAAAAGGCATACATACATAGCAGAAGGCTCCAAAGGGAGTTATAAAAGTTGTTTTCTCCTAGTCCTTAACTGCCATCTTGATATGATGATAACTGGAATAAGCATCCAGAAAACTCAAACGCTCATACCCCGCCGTAGCATCAATGATCTGATCAATATGAGGGAGGGCAAAAGGATCAGCCGGGCAAGCCTTGTTCAAGTCCGTGTAATCCACACACATGCGCCAAGTGCCATTCTTCTTAGGAACCAGCACCGGGTTAGCCATCCATTCCGGATGAAAAACCTCAATGATAAACCCAGCTGCCAAAAACCAGGCTACCTCCTCACCAATAGCCTTGCGCCTTTCTTCATTGAAGCGGCGAAGAAACTGCTTGACCGGTTTAAACTTGGGATCAATATTGAGAGTGTGCTCAGCGAGTTCCCTTGGTACACCTGGCATGTTAGAAGGTTTCCATGCGAAGATGTCCCGGTTCTCACGGATGAACTCGATGAGCGCACTTTCCTATTTCGGATCCAGGTTGGTGCTGATACTAAACTGCTTGGATGAATCGCCAGGAACAAAATCAACCAGCTTAGTCCCATCAGCCGATTTAAACTTCAGGGTCAGGTCATGCTGTGTAGTTGGCTTCTTCAGAGAAGTCATATCAGCCGGATCAACATTGTCCTTGTAGAACTTCAACTCCTCTGCTGCACAAACTAATTCAGCATAGACCGCATCACCTTCTTCACACTCCAAAGCAATCTTATGGCTCCCATGTACCGTAATGGTCCCCTTATGACCCGGCATCTTGAGCTGTAGATAAACATAACAGGGCCTTTGTCGGATTTCGGGTTCTGGCAGACCCTTGAGGTTCGAACACTGGGGTGCGCGCGGAGGTTTCGCCTTCTACCTACATGTTCCTTGCCGAGTCACTAGGATCTAAACTACGAGAAGAACAACACAAGAGACACAGGGTTTATACTGGTTTAGGCCACCATTGTGGTGTAATACCCTACTCCAGTGTGTGGCGTGGTGGATTGCCTCTTGGGCTAATGATGAACAATACAGGGAAGAACAGCCTCGCGAGGGTCTGTTCTTGCGGTGGTGTTGTCCCTTTGGAGGGGTTGATTCTAGCTACCTATCTTATCTTCGGCTTCCTATCCAGCTCTCTCTCTTTGGCCGGCCGGATCGATCTCTCTCCCTACCCTGTGGGTGGCTAGTCCTATTTATAGGCGAAGGCCCTGGGCCTCTTCCCAAATATTGAGCGGGAAGGGCGCCAACAATTGGCCAATTTGAAGGGGAACACTAGTACACTTATCCTGACTAAAGTTGGTCCTCGCCTGTCAAAGGCTCTGGTGGTGATGCCAACTTGGGCTCCACGGTGACCTCCATCCTGTCGTTGGACTGGTCTTGGTCTTGTTGCACCGAAATGGATGCCTTTGCTTGATGATCTCGCCTGCGCTTGCTCCCCTTGCACCAAAGAGGAAAGAAGGACACTGCGCGGCTGGCGCCCGTCTGGCGCCCTTTGTCGTCATGGCTTGCGTCATGGGCACCTCGCGAGGTACCCCACCTTGAGCTCTCCGCCTCCTCGTGAGCCAGCCTGATGAGGCCGTGCCTGAGGAAGCTCCTTGTCGTCCGCCCCGCGAGGCTTGGCCCCTCGCGAGGGTCTTGAGCTTGTGCTGATGAAGATGGGCCGTGTTGGGGCCCCTTTGAGCCACGCCGCAGGCAGGCAAGTCTGGGGACCCCCGTTCCCAGAACGCCGACAGTAGCCCCTGGGCCCAAAGCACGCCCGGACTTGGCCGAGCAGAGAGGCGAAAGGGCAAGTGTGAAGCGTCGCGGGCCCTAACAGCCTGCGGCCTTGGGCTCCACGTGGTGGTTGATTGGACGTGGGCGTCTCCGCAACCGCGCGAGTCGATAAGGAGCGGCATCTGCCCTCTGCCTCCTTTGCTTTCTCCAGTTGCTGCTCAGATCCCCTTTCTTGCGCCTCTCCTTCCTTCCTTCGGAATCTCCAGATCTACTCCACCCGCGCACCCTAGCCAGACATGGCGCCTCGCCAGGCCCCGGCCGGAGCTTGGTACTCGTCCGCCCTGGACTCGCCGAACGTGTCGGAGGCGAGCCTTGCTCGGGTGCGCCAGTTGGCAGCGGCGCAGGGCGTCGACGGGGCGAAGGTGTTCAAGGCCGGCTCTGCCCTCCCTGAGGGCCAAGGAAGCACCTTCTATCCGCTCTTCGTGAGTGCCATTGTCGCCGGTCTGGTGCCTCCCTTCTCTGAGTTCTTCTTTTCCGTCCTCTGCCATTACAACCTTCAAGCTCTGCATCTCCACCCCAACTATGTCCTCCTTCTGGCAATCTTCGCCTACTATTGTGAGGCTCACGTGGGGGTGAAGCCCTTAGTGGCCCTGCTGCGCCACTACTTCTACCTCCGGCCCTCTCGCGGTTCCGTCTCTGCGTGTGCGAGCTTCGTCGCGTACGGCAGCTCCATCGCCATTTCGAATCCCGGGAAAAGGATTGAGGGCTTCAGGAGCAAGTGGGCCTTGGTTGATGATGGGCGCGTCCACCCCCGGCTGGCCTTGCCCACGGGGCTCCCCTCAAGCTCTGATGACTGGTCTCGAGTGGAGCTTGCGGATCCCCGCGCAAGGCTAGTGTTGGAGAAGATGGATGCGGATCTGAGGCCAGCCAGCATGGCGGCGGCAAAGCTGACTAGCGCCTCGCTGCTGAGGGAGTTCCTGGAGCATCAGCTGGCTCCGCTTCGTCAGTACTCGCTTCCGATGTGGAGGCCCCACCCGAGCCCCGCGGTCCTGGCCGATGAGGATCTGGCTGCGGTCCTCCAGTCTTTGGTCGGGGGAGACATGGCAAGGTTGGAGGGCTCTCCGACGCCCCTGTTCCTTCATGAGGACTGGGAGCAGGTTGTGGGGTCCATGCCCGTCCTTAGCGGGGACGAGCCTGTGCCTGCGGAGGCTCCCGAGGACCTGGTGGACGTATCCTCCGGCGACTCCAGCGAAGAGAGGGAGGAAGGGGAGCGGGAAAAGGGGGCTGACTCCGAGGCAGAGTCAAGGGCTCCACCTCCTCGGCGCAAGTCCCGTACTCTCTGCCTCTCTCTGAGTGACGACGACGAGGGTGATGGCGAGCAGGGCAGCGGGAGCCTACCCTCGGTTCCGAAGAAGGACTGGACTGGGCTGATCCCCCGCGGGTCCGCCCCAGCCCCGAGGTGATCCGAAGGCGCCCCAGCTGCACCCGCACTCCTTGAGGCTGATCCTTGCAACCGGCTCTCGGGCTTCAAGTACAGCCGGAGGCTGCTCGAGTCTGCGGGCGATGACTTGTAAGTGCTTGATCCCTGTCTTGTTTCTTGTTTCATTGCTGAGGCTTGATGCTCGTATATCCCGGCTAGGCTGGCGTCCACGGCAAAGAAGCTAAAGGGGGCTCCTGAGACTCCATCCGCGGCAGCGCCTCTGCTCGCGAAAGGAGATGAACGTGACGCGCGGGCCTATCCTGCCCAGGCGTCCCTGCGAGGCCCTGCCGAGCCGGCTAGGGCGAGCTCGGCTCCTATGGCCCTGGCGACCCCTGAGGCGCCCCCGCTTAACGCCGTCGCCACAGCTGCTGGGGCGCAGCAGGCTCCGCCTCAGGACACCGTGGTCACGCTGCCGCCTTCTCCTCCTACTCCGACGACTGCTGCTTCCTCATCTCCTCCTACTGTCCTGGATCGTGCTGCTGCCGAACTGGACCATCTACGGCGGGATCTTCTGAGCGCCGACCCTTTTTTGGTGGCCGGGCGCTTGGAGCTAGCCTCTGGCTGGATTTGTTCCGATGCTTCAATTCGGGCGGCGCTGGTCCAGGCCTCGACGGCCTGCGGCGAGGAGAAGCAGGCCGTCCTTGGGGCGAAGGTTGCCCGCGACGCCACCTTAGGGGAGGCGGCTAATGCCCGAGGTTGTTGCGAGGTGCTGGAGGGCGAGTTGAAGGGCCTATAGGACCGGCTCGTTGAGGAGACTCGCCTTCGCCTAGAGTAGGAGGACGGCATGAAGGATCGCGAGGCGGCCGTCAAGGACTGGGACGCCAAGCTCAAGAAGCGGAGCGACCGCCTAGACGCGCTGGAGCAAGAGCTGGAGGCGAGGAAGGTTGAGTTGGACGGCAAGGCACGGGTTCTTGCCAAGGATCGTGTGGCCTTTGTGGAGATGGAGGAGAAGGCCCGAGCTTCACTGAAGACGCTTTATGAGAGCGGCCTGGAGAGCCCGCTGGCCGGCGAGGAGGACGGCCCCGCCATGCTGCTTCCTTTCCTGGTTCGTGCCCTTGACGATGTTGCCCTTGGCCTCGGCCCTACGGCTGAGGCCGAGGCACGCGTCTTGTCTTCTGCAGCGCTGACGCGGGTGTTCACCCACATCTATCTTCGGGACCCCAATGTTGATCTCGACAGCTTGCTGGAGCCGGCGAGTGGCGAGCATGCCGCTGCCGCTGCTGAGGCTGTGAAGGGTCGTGCGGAGGCTCTGCTGGGGAAGTTTCGGGCCTTCAGCACGAGGCCGAAGCGGAGCGCTGCTAGCCCGGCAGCTCCACAAGGCCAACCCGCTCCGCGCAACTCCACGGCCGGCAAGTGACTCCGTTGTGGCTCCCGCCCTGCTTTTAGTTTCTGCACATGTATCAGGCCTCGGGGAGGCGTTAAAACTTGCATTTGGTGCTGTGATAACAGTATGGACTATAATATTTGCTCTTGAATTCCTTGAAATTTGTGCTATTTCCTTCTTACTTGCTTGTGTCCTATGCCGGCAGAGCCTGGCCCCGCGCATACCTCAGCCGCCGTTAGCCCCGACCGGAAACCAGGACGGGACCAAGGAGTGAGGGGCTACGTGACAAGTTAGGCTCCTAAGTCGCGATGCTCAGGAGTCCCCCTTGGCGCCCGAACAGCAAGTAGGGAGGTGAGATGTGGGGGTGGATCTACCGTTCTACGTCTGTAGAGCCCGGCCCCGCGCATACCTCAACTGCCGTTAGCCCCGACCGGAAAGCAGGACGGGACCAAGGAGTGAGGGGCTACGTGACCAGTTAGGCTCTTGAGTCGCGATGCTCAGGAGTCCCCCTTGACGCTCAAACGGCCTTCATACCTTGGCTCCGCTCGGGGAGGGACGCGCGACGAACCAGGCCCGGGAGGGCCTGGCTAGGTGGCGTGCGCCTGGGCGTGACCCAGGCGTAGCCCCCGTGCCCAGCCCCCTCGCACTGCACTCCCGAGGGGAGGCGTTGCGATGAGGCTAGACACTGAGCTCTGGGCTCCCTGAGGTTGATGCGGCCCGGGGGGCCGCCCTCAGTTGTTTATCACCAGCGCGGAGCATAGCGCTTCCGTATGCGTACGGGCATAGCCGCTCCTCGGCAGTGTCGTCAGCCAGCGCGGAGCATGGTGCTTCCACTGGTGCGTGGGAGGGGGCTCCCCTCCGGGAGGAGCCCCCGGGGCGTGTACAGCCCCGCCCTGACACGTGGATGGCACGGTAGGGCTTGACGAGGTGTATCTAGGCACCCGTGAGCCAGTGCGGGACTCACGGGGCCCTACCTCAAGGTGGGTTGCGCCTGGCTCTAGGCCTTATCTTGGAGTGTGTTCCTGCAAATTTGGCTAGATGTCGATGCTCTACGTCCTCGGGTCCCAGCTCTCGGGTTGGTCTCAGCCGTCGCTGGTATGCCGGGGCACGATGCCGTGGGCAGACCAGAGGGTGAGGGCCGAAGAGCCGGTAGGAGCCCTGAGTCGCGATGCTCAGGCACCCCCCCTTTAATGCGCAAGCTGGGTTAGATGTCGAAA
>NC_041387.1:110908219-110927440 GCF_002162155.2 Triticum dicoccoides | reverse complement strand
TCGAAACTCTATGTCCTCGGGTCCCGGCTCTCGGGCTGGTCTCAGCCGTCGCTGGTATGCCGGGGCGCGATGCCATGGGTAGACCAGAGGGTGAGGGCAGGAGAGCCGGTAGGAGCCCTGAGTCACGATGCTCAGGCACCCCCCCCCTTTAACGCGCAAGCTTGCGACATCCAGGAAGAAAAAAGTTACCATGAACAGGCACCAAACAACAAGCATGACGGGTCGAAAACATGGCCCTAAGATAAATGCAAGAGGGTTACATGCCACTGGGTCTGACCTGAGCGGCTTGGGGATAATGCAGCCCGAGGGGCGCCCCCAGCAGAGTGAGCTAAGAACATGAAATAAAAGAGATACATGCCATAGGGACGGACCCACACGGCCTGGGAATAATGCAGCCCTGGGGGCGCTCCCAGCTGGAAATGAAACTAGAAAGATGTCACCTGATGACGCTGAAGATGAAGGGGTGTTGATGCAGCAGACTCGGTGGGCTGCGGGAGCAGATCCTCATGAGCCCCCAGGCCCTGGGGCCTCGGGAGGCTCTGGAGGCGTTGGTGGCTCCTCGTGGACCGTCTCCATCTCCGCCAGGGCTGCGGAACGCCTGACCTCTTGAGCCTCCAGGATGGCCCTCGTGATGCTCCGGTACACAGCAGCCGTGTTCGGCAAGCCGTACGGCATGCGAACGTAGCTGTGGTGCGGGCCCTCGCAATGTCCCACTCGCGAAGGCCAGAGGCACTCCTGAGACGCGGCTTGGTTGAGCCCTGGTATGTCGATGCAGACGCGCAGCCCACCATCCTCGCCTGGATGGGGGCCACAGCGGGTAAGCGGCGGCTGCCTCTCATGACCCTTGACTCCTGTAGCTCCTGAATGGCCTTGCTGACGAACTCCTGAGGGTTTGGCCCTCCTTGCCTTGCTCCTTCTTTATGGAAACGTGCTTCGAAGCACGCCTCCACGTGGTGCCCAAGCGCCTCCCTCGTGATCTTGGCGAGGTCGACGGCCCTCCAGGGGAGAGCCCCCGAGCCCTGCCTAAGGAGGGCGCCGGGCGTGCTTCCCTATGCGATGGCAGGAGGTTCCCCCTGAGCAGGCGCGGGCCCAGAGGGACCTGCCTCCTGAGGGGCCGGGCCGGT
Source organism: Triticum dicoccoides (assembly GCF_002162155.2). Lineage (NCBI taxonomy): Eukaryota > Viridiplantae > Streptophyta > Magnoliopsida > Poales > Poaceae > Triticum > Triticum dicoccoides. Next base: position 110,926,316 of record NC_041387.1, on the reverse strand, counting down.
CGATGTCTTCTTCTTCTTGGGGCGGCCTCGGGAAGCCTCCTGCTCCCACGATCCGGGTCTTCCAGTGATGCGGCCTGAAAGGCTCTCTCCAGGGAGCAGACTGCGTCTCTCTCTTCGCAGGGCACCGTGATGACTCCGCCACTTCCTGGCATCTTGAGGACGTTGTAGCCGTGGTGGGTTACGGCCATGAACTTGGCCAGCGCTGGGTACCCGAGGATGGCGTTGTACGGTAGGCGAATGTGGGCGACATCGAAGTTGATGAGCTCGGTGCGGTAGTTGTCGCGTGCCCCGAAGGTGACAGGGAGGCGGACCTGCCCAATCGGGACCGTGGAGCCGTCAGTGACTCCGGAGAAAGGCTTGGTGGGCTGAAGCTGACTGTAGGGTACTTGGAGATTGTTGAATGTTTCCACGGACATGACGTTGAGCCCTGCCCCGCCATCGATGAGGGTCTTGGTGACTAGCACGTTGCTGATGATTGGGGAACAAAGCATCGGGAGGACTCCGGCTGTGGCCGCGCACTTGAGCTGATCCGCTGAGCTGAACGTGATGGCGCACGCCGATCACCTGAGAGGGTGCGTGTCCTCGAGCTTGGGGAGGACTGCATTCACTTCGCGGGCGAACTGCTTGAAGATGTGCTGAGAGGCTGGGGCTTGAGCTCCACCTAGGATGCGGGCGATCGCGCGTGGTTCCTGGAAGCCCCCAGCCCCTTCATCCTGATGACGGTCCTCATTTCTCCTTGGCTGCGGCGGTAGCGGAGGGAGGCCTGCGTTACCTTGTGGGTGATCCTCGCGAGGCTGATCCCTCCAGCCTCCCTCGCGAGGCGGGTCCTGCCAGCGATCCTCGAGAGGTTGGTCGCGCCACCCTTGACGTGGGCCGCGATCGTCCCAGCGTCCTGCGTTCCTTCCTCCTCCTCGTCCGTAGCCCCAGTGGTTGCGGTCGGGTCGAAGGCCAGTCCGTCCTTCACGCACAGCCCTGAGCTCTTGGCATTCATTGGTGTTGTGGGTGTGGAGGTCGTGGTACACGCAGTACCGACTGCCCTTGGAGGATTTGGGCTGATCTCTGCCCCGCTTGGTGTCTGGTTCTGCCGCGAGCACGGCAGCCCCCTTGCGCTTCACGTCCTTGGCCTTGGGCTTCTTCTCTTCAGGGTCTGCGGCAGGCAATTCGAGGAGGGAGAGATGCCCTTCCTCAGCCCTGGCGCACTTGGTCGCCAGGTTGAACAGCTCCAAGGAAGTGCACAGATCTTCATGCATTGCAAGCTCCTCCTTCATTTTGACGTCACGCACGCCGTCAGAGAAGGCTGAGATGATGGCCTCCTCGGTCACCTTGGGAATCTTGAGGCGCGCGTTGTTGAAGCGCTGGATGTACTTCTGCAGGGTTTCCCCTGGTTGTTGCTTGATGTGGCGCATGTCGCTCACGGCGGGTGGCCGGTCGCGAGTACCCTGGAAGTTGGCGATGAAGCAGGTGCGCATCTCGTCCCAGGAGGAGATCGTGCCTGGGGCCAGGTTCAGAAGCCAGGTGCGGGGCCGGGCCTTGAGAGCCATGGGGAACCAGTTCGCCATGACCTTCTCGTCTCTGTTGGCAGCCTCAATGCCCAGCTCATAGAGCTGAAGGAACTCTGCAGGGTCTGCCGTGCCGTCGTAGCGAGGAGGCAGGTCTGGCTTGAACTTGCCGGGCCACGCGACGGTGCATAGCTCGGTGGTGAAGGCGCGGCAGCCCGCTGTGGCCACAGGAGGCCTTGGAGGACGAAGGGCTCGGTCTTGCGGGTCCCCGTGCGCCGCGGCTGGGTGCAGCGCGGGGTCTTGACGTGCTGGAGCAGGAGCGTGGTCGGGACGAGCCGGAGCAGGGAGCGCTCGAGAAGCTTCTCGAGGGCGTGGGACCTCTTGGCAGCTCTGCTCCTGCCGCGCTGGTTCCTGACGGGGCGGGTTCCGCCCAGGGGCCGTGTGCCTTGGAGCCAGGACGCCTTCTTGAGGGGGAGGCGGCTGAGGCGCCCCAGGAGCTTCATTGCCCGCGCATGGCGGGGCGCGGTGCAGCGAGAAAGATGGCGCGGGGAGCCCCCAGCGGCGCGGACGAGTTCGGCGACTCGGTCGAGCCACTCTTCGTAGATGTCGTCGATTGGGCGGTAGCGCAGGAGCTTGTTTGCCGCGATGAGCACAGCTCGGGCCTCCATGGCCGCGCGGGGCGCACGGGATGAAGAACCAGCGGGGGTGAGCGAGGGCGTAGCGGTGCGGTCGTCTCGCCTCAAGGACGGCTGCTGGCACGATGCTTGCTGCTCATTCCCCGCCAGGCCGGTGGCGGCGTTGACGGCAGGTGGCGGCGTTGACGGCAGGCGATGGGGAACGACGAGGGCGCCCGCCAACGGGAGTCGTCTGGGCGATGCGGGAAGCAAGGGCGGCTCGGCCCTCGGCGCGAACCCAGTGTGCGTCAGACATGGTCGCGACGGTCGAAGAAGAACAGGGCGACGGAAGACGAATTCCGGAGCACCCCTACCTGGTGCGCCAAATGTCGGATTTCGGGTTCTGGCAGACCCTTGAGGCTCGAACACTGGGGTGCGCGCGGAGGTTTCGCCTTCTACCTACCTGTTCCTCGCCAAATCGCTAGGATCTAAACTACGAGAAGAACAACACAAGAGACACAGGGTTTATACTGGTTCAGGCCACCATTGTGGTGTAATACCCTACTCAAGTGTGTGGCGTGGTGGATTGCCTCTTGGGCTGATGATGAACAATACAGAGAAGAACAGCCTCGCGAGGGTCTGTTCTTGTGGTGGTGTTGTCCCTTTGGAGGGGTTGATTCTAGCTACCTATCTTATCTTCGGCTTCCTATCCAGCTCTCTCTCTTTGGTCGGCCGGATCGATCTCTCTCCCTACCCTGTGGGTGGCTAGTCCTATTTATAGGCGAAGGCCCTGGGCCTCTTCCCAAATATTGAGCGGGAAGGGCGCCAACAATTGGCCAATTTGAAGGGGAACATCTAGTACACTTATCCTGACTAAAGTTGGTCCTCGCCTGTCAAAGGCTCTGGTGGTGACGCCAACTTGGGCTCCACGGTGACCTCCATCCTGTCGTTGGACTGGTCTTGGTCTTGTTGCACCGAAATGGATGCCTTTGCTTGATGCTCTCGCTTGCGCTTTCTCCCCTTGCACCAAAGAGGAAAGAAGGACACTGCGCGGCTGGCGCCCGTCCGGCGCCCTCGGTCGTCCTGGCTTGCGTCATGGGCACCTCGCGAGGTACCCCGCCTTGAACTCTCCGCCTCCTCGTGAGCCAGCCTGACGAGGCCGTGCCTGAGCAAGCTCCTTGTCGTCCGCCCCGCGAGGCTTGGCCCCTCGCGAGGGTCTTGATCTTGTGCTGATGAAGATGGGCCGTGCTGGGCCCCCTTTGAGCCATGCCGCAGGCCGCAGGCAGGCAAATCTGGGGACCCCCGTTCCCAGAACGCTGACAGCCTTGCCATGAGCCTAGCATAAGTCAGCCGTCCAACCAGGGCATGATATGGGCTCTGGATTTTCACCACTTCAAAGGTTAAGGTTTCTGATCTGGAATCACGATCATCTCCAAACACGACCTCCAGAGCTATCCTACCAACCGGGTATGCCGATTTACCAGGTACTACACCATGAAAAACAGTGTTGGACGGTTTGAGATTTTTGTCTGTCAGTCCCATGCGACGGAAGGATTCATAATACAGGATGTTGATACTGCTCCCTCCATCCATGAGCACCTTGGTGAACTTATAACCTCCGACCTGAGGCGCCACCACCAATGCCAGATGACCCGTATTATCAACCCGGGGCGGATGATCCCCTTGACTCCACACAATGGGCTGTTCGGACCAGCGCAAGTAGCGGGGCACCGCCGGTTCAATGGAGTTCACTGGCCTCTTGTGAAGCTTCTGATCGCGCTTGCACAGGCTAGTGGTGAATACATGATATTGCCCACTGTTCAGCTGCTTCTGGTGGCTCTGATAACCCGATTGTTGCTGATTCCCCTGATTATTCTGCTGGTTGTAACCACCCCGGTTGCCCTGACTGGCCTGATTGCCATGCCCGCCTTGATTACCTTGAAATCCTGAGCCAGAACTGCCTCCACAATAACCCGGTCCGTGAGATCCAGGCCCTGAACCGCCGGACGGTCCCTTTTCATATCATAAAAGATCCGAGTTTTCGAACTCTCGCATAATAAAGCAATCCTTCCATAGGTGCGTAGCTGGCTTTTCTCGCGTCCCGTGCTTTGGGCAAGGCTGGTTGAACATGCGCTCAAGATTGATACCTGATCCTCCACTGTCGGATTTAGGGTTCCGGCAGACCCTTGAGGTTCGAACACTAGGGTGTGCGCGGAGATTTCGCCTTCTACCTACCTGTTCCTCACCGAATCGCTAGGATCTAAACTACCAGAAGAACAGCGCAAGAGACATAGGGTTTATACTGGTTCAAGCCACCATTGTGGTGTAATACCCTACTCCAGTGTGTGGCGTGGTGGATTGCCTCTTGGGCTGATGATGAATAATACAAGGAAGAACAGCCTCGCGAGGGTTTTTTCTTGCGGTGGTGTTGTCCCTTTTGAGGGATTGATTCTCGATGCCCGGATACTATGGTGGTTGGTCCTATTTATAGGAAAAGGCCCTGGGCCTCTTCCCAAATATTGAGCGGGAAGGGCGCCAACAATCGGCCATTTTGAAGGGGAACATCTAGTACACTTATCCTGACTAAAGTTGGTCCTCGCCTGTCAAAGGCTCTGGTGGTGACGCCGGCTTGGGCTCCACGGTGACCTCCATCCTGCCGTTGGACTGGTCTTGGTCTTGTTGCACCGAAATGGATGCCTTTGCTTGATGCTCTCGCCTGCGCTTGCTCCCCTTGTAGCAAAAAGGAAAGAAGGACACTGCGCGGGTTGGCGCCCTGCTGGCGCCCTTGGTCGTCATGGCTTGTGTCATGGGCACCTCGCGAGGTACCCCGCCTTGAACTCTCCGCCTCCTCGTGAGCCAGCCTGATGAGGCCGTGCCTGAGGAAGCTCCTTGTTGTCCGCCCCGCGAGTCTTGGCCCCTCGCGAGGGTCTTGAGCTTGTGTTGATGAAGATGGACCATGCTGGTTCCCCCTTTGAGCCACGCCGCAGGCCGCAGGCAGGCAAGTCTAGGGACCCCCGTTCCCAGAACGCCGACAATAGTCCCCGGGCCCAAGGCGCGCCCGGACTTGGCCGAGCAGAGAGGCGAAAGGGCAAGTCCGAAGCGTCGCGGGCCCTAACAGCCTGTGGCCTTGGGCGCCGCGTGGCGGTTGATTGGACGTGGGCGTCTCCACTTCCCCACGACGCCTCGTCAACTACACGGATTCGACAAGTCCCTGCATGCGAAACGAGTCATGATTACCTTCGGTCGTGGAGGCCGACGGTTGGCCTCCTCTGGCTTTAAGTACGGCACGCCGTGTGCCCTTCCAGTTCATCCCCTCTTGCTTCTCCTTCTTCCTCATGGCCCCGTCAAGGAGGTTCTCGGCCGCAAAGAAGGGAAAGGCTCTCCAGGCCGAGCCTGCCTCTCCCCCGCCCAAGCGCGGTCGCCGCCGCCCTCGCAAGCACCCCGTGGCCTCCATGGCGGTTCCCCGTGGCTGCGGAGGTGACTTCCCGCATGGCGACGGGAGGCCGGCCGCGGCCGGGGGGTGTGTTTCGGCCGTGCGACCCCCGAAGCCGCGCTCTCGCGCTGCGGAGGTGCAGCCAGAGTTTGTTGTGTGGGCTGCGTAGCCGGCCGGCGCCCGGCTTCAGCTCCCTCGCTTCCTCCTAGGCGAGCTCCTGGCTGGCGCCCCGGGCGGCCTTTGGCTCCAGGCAGACGGCTGCTGCAGCCGGGCCTCGTGGGCTTCGCTGGAGGTCTTCACGGCCGGGAGCCTGGCCCTGACCCGCGGCTGGCAGACGTTTGCCCGCGCGCGTGGTCTGAGCCGCCGGTGCACCCTGCACTTCAGGTTCGATGGCGACGCCACCCTCTACATGAGGGTGTTTGGGGAAGATGGCCGCCGCGCAGGGTGCTGCCCTGAAGACGACGGCCACGGCCGGGGCCCCAGCCCTGGCGAGGATGGAGAGGGCAGCGCACGCGTGGCTGGCGGCGCCCAGGATTCCTCAAGCTTCACCGGTTCCTCTTCGGGCAGCGACTCTTCTAGCAGCGGCTGCGGTCGGCCTCCACGCCGTCGTGCCTGCTTGGAGGGTGGTAGCGGGTCTGCCCGCCGTCGCACCCTGGTGAAACGTGAGAGGGAGTCCGCTTGAGCTCCGGAGGCAGCTCGGGTCCTCCCTGAGGGCCGGCGCCTGGCGAGCTTCGCCTGATTTGTTCCTCCCTCCCCCTTTTTCCTGCGCAAAAAGACAGCTATGTGGGGGCCCCGTGGGGGCGTGTTTGTGTTATTGTTGTCAATCGTCGTAGTGTTTCCGTTATTTTGGTATTGTTCCTTCCTGCCGAACGCCCGCGCGTAGGTAATCCCCAGCCTTGGCCATGGGGCGACCGACCCAGGTCATGTATTCGTGTCGCGGTGCCCATGAGGCACGGACTGGAGGGATGCTCCTGTAGTGGACCTGGGTCGCGAGGTCTTGACCGAAAGGATCGAAACACTCGCGAGGGCGCCAGGACCGTCCCCTCGCGAGGCCTTGCGCAAGAGAAATCGAGGCTAGAGGGCGAAAAGTCGAAGAGCCATAAGTCAGAAGACAGCGACAGTTTCAATAAAACTTCAAATGAGAACAAACTAGCCAACTGCAGAAAGCAAATGAAAAAGCCGCGTCCGGCACCTAGTCTAGTCTTCGACGTCTTCTCACCAGCGTGGAGCTAACTGCTGCCACTGGGCGTGGGAGGCAGACCCAGGGCCTGAGGTCGGCGCTCCTGAGACTCCGGGGCGTGTACAGCCCCAACTCATTATTACGTGAGAGTGTCACGGGCGGCAAGCTTCACAGGCGTTGGCCTTCTTCACAGGCTCCGGGCCTTTCTTCGGGGAAGCAAGCTTCATGGGCATTGGCCCTCTTCACAGGCTCTGGGCCTTTCCCAAAGCGCAACAGCTTCACAGGCATTCGCCCTCTTCACAGGCTCTGGGCCTTTTCCAAAACGCAACAGCTTCACAGGCATTCGCCCTCTTCACAGGCTCTGGGCCTTTTCCAAAACGATGATCTTCATAGGCATTTGCCTTCTTCACAGGCTCCGGACCTTCTCCAAAAGATGATCTTCACAGGCATTTGCCTTCTTCACAGGCTCCGGGCCTTCTCCAAAAAGATGATCTTCACAGGCATTTGCCTTCTTCACAGGCTCCGGGCCTTCTCCAAAAAGATGATCTTCACAGGCATTTGCCTTCTTCACAGGCTTCGGGCCTTTTCAGGGGTAAAACCTTCGGGGGTGCTAGATGTTCCACGCATTCTGGATTGGCACCCCCTCCTGAGTCTCCAAGCGCGCGGAGCCGGGCCTGGAAACATGAACAACCTTGAACGGGCCCTCCCACATGGGAGAGAGCTTATGCAGTCCCTCCCTGGAGAGAACCCGCCTGAGCACGAGGTCCCCTACCTCAAGAGTCCTGGGGCGGATGTTGCGGCAGTGGTATCGCCGCAGTGCTTGTTGATATATCGCCGCTCGCAGCGCGGCTTCTCGGCAACGCTCCTCCCCCAGCACGAGGTCCATCTCCCGCATGGCGTCCTGCTGCGCTTCGTTGAACGCCAAGACCCGTGCGGACCGACGTCTGACCTCGTGAGGGAGGACTGCTTCGGCTCCATAGACCAAGAAGAAAGGGGTCTCTCCAGTCGGCTTGGTTGCGGTCGTGCGGATGGACCACAATACGGACTGGAGCTCGTCGTACCAGCATCTGCCGCAAGCTTCTAGCTTCTTCTTGAATGTTCTGGTCTTGAGGCCCCTCAGGACCTCCGCGTTGGCCCGCTTGGCCTGGCCATTGCTTCGGGGGTGCGCCACTGAAGCGTAGCATATCTGCATTCCAAGGTTAGCACAGTATGTTTTGAAGAGGTTACTGGTGAACTGTGAACCGTTGTCGGTGATGATGCGGTTCGGCACCCCGAACCGGCTCACGATGCCCTTGATGAACTTGACCGCTGAACCCACGGGGATGGTGCGGACGGCTTCCACTTCGGCCCACTTGGTGAATTTGTCCACGGCGACATAGAGGTAGCGATAGCCCCCTGGCGCCCGGGGAAATGGGCCCAGGATATCAAGCCCCCAGACTGCGAATGGCCATGTGAGGGGTATGGTCTGCAGACCTCCCACCGGCTGACGGATCTGCTTCGCATGGAATTGACAGGCTTCGCAAGCCTTTACCAGTTCGACGGCGTCATTGAGCGCAGTAGGCCAATAGAAACCGCTTCGGAATGCCTTGCCCACGAGGGTTCATGATGACGAGTGGTGCCCGCAGTCTCCATCGTGTATGTCCGCCAACAGCTCTTTCCCTTGCTCCCTGGAGATGCAGCGTAAGGATACATCATTTGGTCGCTTCCGGTAGAGTTCCCCATCCCTGATGCAGTATGCTGTGGCCTGCCGCGCCACACGCTCCGCTTCCTCTTCCTCCTCCGGCAGGGTCCCTTGCATTAAGTAACTCCGGAGCTCTGTGATCCAGCGCCCCTCCTGAGGCTCCATTGTCAGGAGCAGGCGCGCTCCTGAAGCTGGGCCACAGGCCGGGGCTCCCGAGGTAGGTGGTTGGGGGAGCTCTTCCCAAGGCTGCGCTGTTTTTAATAGCGATGGCATGGCCGAGGGCTTGACGCTCCTCGAAGACGCCAGGCTCCTGAGGTAGCCGCCTGGATGCTCGTTTGGTAATGTCATCGGCCTCCTGATTAGTGCCACGGGGCACATGCTGCAACTCCAACCCCCAGAACTGCTTTTCCATCCTGCGGACCTCTGCAAGGTAGGCCTCCATGTGTTCGTCTCTTGGCTCGTATACCTTGTTGGAGAAGTTGACGAGGAGCTGTGAGTTGCCCTTGATGGTTAGGCGCTTTACACCTAGGGCAGTCGCGGCCTTCAAGCCTGCTATCAGGCCTTCATACTCCGCTATGTTGTTGGAGACCTTTTCGCCTTGCTGGAAATAGAGCTGCACGGCGTAATGGAGCTTGTCCTGAGTGGGAGATATGAGCACCGCCCCAGCCCCTGCGCCTTGCCTGGAGAACGCTCCATCGAAGTACATGACCCAGCCTTCTGGTGCCTCGCTTCCTAGGGAGAGGGATCGATCCTCGCCGGCCTTGAGGCCCGGTGCCTCCGTCCATTCAGCCATGAAATCCGCTAGTGCGGCTCCCTTGATGACCCGGGTCGTGCTGAACTCGAGCTGAAATGCTTGCAGCTCAATGTTCCACTCGGCGACCCTTCCGGCTGAGTTAGGGCTCCGGAGCACTCTTTCCAAGGGGTACGCTGAGACAACCTTGATAGGGTGACCCTGAAAGTAGTGCCGCAGCTTGCGCGAGGCCACCAGTAGCGCGAGGAGAAGTTTCTGAGGCATGGGGTACCATGCCCTCGCATCCCGTAACACCATGCTGACAAAGTACACTGGGTGCTCGACGAGGCTTGGAGCGTCGGTGCTGGTGGCATCCTCCGGAAGCCGTGGTGCCTCCTGAGGCGGCGGAGCCTCCAGAAGCTGGTTGCCTGGGGGAAGGGCCTCTCCCGCTCCCGGTGCGTTCCCTTGCGGCGGCTGATCTTCCTTAATCGTGGTAGTGATCTCTGCGAGTCCTTTCTAGTCCTGCTTTGTCTTGGCGCGGGCAGCTGCCGTGGCCTTGGTCCGACGCTCCTCCCTAACTGCCACCAGGGCCGCGGTGGCAGAGTAGGGAGTGGCGGCGAGGTAGAGTACCAAGGGCTCTTGTGGGCGTGGGGCCACCATCACCGGTGGGCTGGTCAAGTATCTCTTGAGATCTTGGAATGCCTTGTCGGCCTCTTCAGTCCATTCAAAGGACCCCTTTTTCTTCATCAACTGGAAGAAAGGCAGTGCTCGCTCCCCTAACCTGGAGATGAAGCGCCCCAGTGCAGTCACACGCCCAGTGAGCTTCTGCATCTCTCTGAGGGTCTTTGGCGGGCTCATGTCCTCGACCGCCTTGACCTTTTCTGGGTTGGCCTTGATGCCTCGGTGGGACACGAGGAAACCCAAGAGCTTGCCCGAGGGGACTCCAAACACACACTTCTCCGGGTTGAGCCTCAGGCTTACTGCGTTGAGGTTTGCAAAGGTTTCCTCCAGGTCCTGTATCAGGGTCTTGGCCTCGCGAGACTTCACTACAATGTCGTCGACGTAAGCTTCCACGTTCTTCCCGAGTTGCGGGCCCAAGGTGATGTGCATGATCCGCTGAAAGGTTGCCCCCGCGTTGCGCAGACCGAAGGGCATGCATGTATAGCAGTACACACCACACGGGGTCAGGAAGGCCGTCTTCTCCACGTCTTCCACCGCCATCTTGATCTGATGATACCCGGAGAAGGCGTCCAAGAAGCATAACAGGTCACACTCAGCGGTGGAATCAACGATTTGATCGATGCGTGGGAGCGGGAAAGGATCTTGCGGGCATGCTTTGTTGAGGTTGGTGAAGTCGACACACATGCGTTCCTTCCCTCCCTTCTTTGGTACTACCACAGGGTTGGCCAACCAATCTGGGTATCGAACCTCGCGAATGACCCCCGCGGCTTCTAGTTTGCGGGTCTCCTGGACAATGAAGGCCTGCTTTTCAGTGGACTGCCGCCTCGCTTTCTGCTTCACGGGGCGCACGTTGGGGCACACGTTGAGGTGGTGCTCGATCACGCCCCGTGGGATCCCTGCCAGCTGATCGGGCTCCCAAGCGAACATCTTCTTGTTTGCACGTAGGAACTTGACCAGGGCTTCCTCCTGCTTGGGCCCGAGGTGGACGCCTGTGGTGAAAGTGGCGCTGGTGGACCCGTCCTCGTCGACGGGTATCTATTTGCTCTTCGCCTTGTCTTGGGTGAACAACTGTTTCTTCTTGGCTGGTGCAGCCCCCTTGGGCTCGGGGGCCCCCGCGTTGGCGGGCTGTGCTGATGCCGCCGTCTTGAAGGCGAGCTTGAGCGCTCGCAGCGCGTCCCCGGTGTCCCCAGGCACGGTGAGGACTCCGCTACTCCCGGGCATCTTCATGAGGTTGTATGCCGGGTGAATCGCGGCCATGAATTGGGCCAGTGCTGGGTAGCCGAGGATGGCATTGTAGGGGAGGCCGATGAGGGCGATGTCGAAATCGACCAGCTCTGTGCGGAAATTGTCGTAGGTGCCGAAGGTCACTGGGAGCCGAATCTGTCCCAAGGAGCCGGAAGACCCGCCCCCGATGCCCATGAAGGGCTGGCTCGGCTGCAGCCGCCCCCGCGGTATGCGGAGGAGGTCGAAAGTTTTGACTGAAAGCACGTTGAGGCCCGCGCCACCGTCGATGAGGGTCCTGGTGACAGCCACCTGGCAGATGGTGGGGGTGCACAACATCGGGAGCGCACCCGAGCAGGCCGAGTTGGAGGGTGGTCTTCCGAACTGAAGGCTAGCCTGACCTGCGGCTCCGACCAGTCCCGGGAAGCCCCCTGCCGCACGGAGGCGGCGCCGACCCGGCGGATGAACGGCTTGACATGGTGACTGGAGGGCGGCGCCTGCGAGCCGCCCAGGAGGGCCGCGACGACCGGGGAGGCCAGCGCGGCGTGGTGGGCGAGGAAAAGGTCGCACGGCTTTTCCCAGGAGTCCACGGAGGGGTGCAGGGGCGATACTCATTGCTCGTTCCCCGCCGGGCCGGTGGCGGTGTTGACGGCAAGCGACGAGGAACAACGAGGGCGCCCACCGATGGGAGCCGTCCGGGCGACTCGAGCGGCGCGAGCAGCCCGACGAGCGTGAGCCATGGACGCGACGGTCAGAGAAGAGCAGGGCGACGGAAGACGAATTCCGGAGCACCCCTACCTGGCGCGCCAAATGTCGGATTTAGGGTTCCAGCAGACCCTTGAGGTTCGAACACTGGGGTGCGCGTGGAGGTTTCGCCTTCTACCTACCTGTTCCTCACCGAATCGCTACGATCTAAACTACCAGAAGAACAGCGCAAGAGACACAGGGTTTATACTGGTTTAGGCCACCATTGTGGTGTAATACCCTACTCCAGTGTGTGGCGTGGTGGATTGCCTCTTGGGCTGATGATGAACAATACAAGGAAGAACAGCCTCGCGAGGGTCTGTTCTTGCGGTGGTGTTGTCCCTTTTGAGGGGTTGATTCTCGATGCCCAGATACTATGGTGGCTGGTCCTATTTATAGGCAAAGGCCCTGGGCCTCTTCCCAAATATTGAGCGGGAAGGGCACCAACAATCGGCCATTTTGAAGGGGAACATCTGGTACACTTATCCTGACTAAAGTTGGTCCTCGCCTGTCAAAGGCTCTGGTGGTGACGCCGGCTTGGGCTCCACGGTGACCTCCATCCTGCCGTTGGACTGGTCTTGGTCTTGTTGCACCGAAACGGATGCCTTTGCTTGATGCTCTCGCCTACGCTTGCTCCCCTTGCACCAAAAAGGAAAGAAGGACACTGCGCGGGCTAGCGCCCTGCTGGCGCCCTTGGTCGTCATGGCTTGCGTCATGGGCATCTCGCGAGGTACCCCGCCTTGAACTCTCCGCCTCCTCGTGAGCCAGCCTGATGAGGCCGTGCCTGAGAAAGCTCCTTGTCGTCCGCCCCGCGAGGCTTGGCCCCTCGCGAGGGTCTTGAGCTTGTGTTGATGAAGATGGGACGTGCTGGGGCCCCCTTTGAGCCACGCCGCAGGCCGCAGGCAGGAAAGTCTGGGGACCCCCGTTCCCAGAATGCCGACATCCACTCTGTGGGGGTGGTTTACCCTTACGTCGCTAACCATTATCCTCTGCATTGGTGTTAGCCACAAAATCTAAACTATTCTCCACTTTACACTTACCATTCCCTCCGGGTTATGCTGCTGCCCTTTGGTGTTGCCGCCCTTCTTTCCCTTCCCCGGCTTTTCCTCGTCAGACTCGGGATCCTTGGTACTATCAGAGTCAGCATACTTAACCAAAGCTGCCATAAGTGTTCCCATGTCATTGCAGTGACGCTTAAGCCGTCCCAACTTCAGCTTTAGAGGCTTGAACCAGCAATTGCCCTCCAATGTTAAGACTATTGTATCGGCATTGATGCAATCTGATGAATGCAAGATTTCCGAAACCCGGCGCACCCAATGGGTTGTCGATTCACCTTCTTCTTGGACACAGGAAGCTAAGTCCACAATCGACATAGGATGCTTGCACGTGTCCTTGAAATTCAGGATAAACCAGCTCTTTAACTCGGCCCATGACCCAATGGAATTAGCTGGCAAACTCTTTAACCAAGTGCGATCTGTTGCTTCTAGCATCATGGTGAAGTACTTAGCACATGTCGCTTCATCCACATCCAGAATCTCCATCGCCATCTCATAGCTTTCGACCCATGACTCGGGGTGTAAGTCAGCTGTGTAATTGGGCACCTTACGAGGACCCTTGAAATCCTTGGGCAGCCGCACATTACGCAGAGCCGCGGTAAGACACGGCACCCCCAAAGAACTGAACACAACCCTTGGTTCCACTGAAGTTGTTGCACGAACCAGGGTAAGCTGACGCGCCGCATCCTACGTAGCTAACTCGGCTTCTCGACGTGCTCTGCGTTTGTTCACTACATCATGGGCATCAGTTCTCCCTCCTGTCGGGTTAGGCTTGCGGGGCGGATTATGATTCCGTCCGCTACTTGACACAGCCGATTCCTCAACATGCCTGCTATAACTCCGGCTCGAGCGAGAGGTAGAATGAATCCTGTCCCGACTATACGAATAAGCCTGCAGCTGAACCATTGTTGTTTGGAGATCTCTGGCCCGCCGTGTCTCGATTGCTGCCGGAGAATCGCCTTCTATTGGAATAGCTGACAATCGCGAACCTGCGGCAATCATGTTATCCAAAGGGGTAGGAAAATGACCCAGTGGTGCTGGCACGTACTAAGGCGTATCTTGGTTCTGTCAAGGCGGGTCCGTCGTCCGTGGCTGAACCGGCACTCCTGTACCAGGTGCTTCAACCTGGTTTACTGCTGCCAGGTTACTTGTTCTCGCTCCTGGCATGTTAAAGGGATTCCTTGCTTCATAAACCGGCGGCAGACGAGACTGGTGCCTCCTCCTCATCACGTCGTTTGAAGCATTCTGATCCAGCATGAGCCGGTAAGATTCTGCATGAATCCGCTGCGCCTAAGCATCCCAAGCGGCCCGTTTCTCAGCCATCCTGGTATCCTCAGCAACCATGTCCTCCTTGGCCTGAGCTATCTGATCTCGCAATTTCATGACCTCCGTGTTATGGTGGTCTCGATTATCCCGGTTAACTTCCGTGGTCAACAATGTCGCCAAAGCATCCAACAAACCGGACAGGACTTGAGCCGACGGGCGCACGGGTCCTCTTGCCCCGGCTGCTGATCCGAAAATCATTGCCGCCGCAGCTGAGGAGTGCTGTGTGGGTTGCGTACCAGCCATGAACATCGCAACCCGGTTTGGCGGTTCAAGGGGGTCCGGAATACTATCGCCATCGGAACAGCCCCCAAACCGGCCATATGGCAGTTGGTACAATGACTCGGTCTCCCCGGTGGATGACTCGCCATCTGAATAGACCGCCGTCACACCGTCGGATACTGGTTCAGATTTTGCACCATGGATGAATCCTACAAACGCACGCTTCATGGCGGGCTGAACCCGGGCAGGGCTTGCACGCTAAGCCGTCTCGATGAGGTCGGCGCAGATGTCCGGCTCAGGGCCCGGTTCGCCGATTTTGCCGATGAAGACATGAATTCCTCCGAAGGGGACCCGGTACCCGTATTCGATTGAGCCGGCGTCGGGGCCCCAGCATGCGTCGTTGATGTAGAGCTTGCCGCGACGACTCTTGGTCATCCGGCACATTGCATATCCCTTGACTCCTTCAAACTTTCCATCTAAGAACTTGAAACCATCGTGCGATAGCCCCACGGTGGGTGCCAACTGTCGTGGAATTATCACGTCAGATGTCCTAACGTAAGGACTTAGTCGTGGAGCTATTGCAATGAGATTGGCTTAAAGGGGTTAAACCGGACAAAGGACATAGGGAGTTTATACTGGTTCGGCCCCTTGCGGTGAAGGTAAAAGCCTACAATCCAGTTGTGGTGGAATTGATGGGGTTTCCATGACCAGGGAGCGAATCCGCTTTGCCAAGTTCTCGAGTTGTTGTTTCTTGTCCCTAAACCGCCACCGGGTCGTCCCTTTATATACATAGGTTGACGCCCGTCGGTCTATAGAATCCCGAGGCCGGTTCATAAATGTTTCTGGCTCGGTATCTACTCTTTCCTGCCTTACATGACAAGTTACACGCCAATGGCGGTTTAAGTCTATGGGACTTAACCCACCTCTGGGCTTTGGGCTCCCTTGTTATGTTTCCTTCATGATTCGCCATCTTCTATAACTTCGTGGGCTTCAGTATTGATAGTCTTTCTATGGATAAACCGGCCCCTCCTGGGTGGTTTAAACCCACCAGTTATATCCCCAACAACTCTCATCATCACATTCCTTCTTATCATGGCCTCTGGTAGGTTTCCCTTGATGCTGAGGGACCTTGCCGGGGCAACCACCTTGGCCCTTCCCACCAATTCCATCTTGGTCTCTCTCTTTGTCACGCTTCTCGTACTCAACCTTCTGCTTATTGACGAGTTGCTCAACTTGATGGCACTCTTCGAGATCATGGCCCTTGGTCTGATGGATCTTGCAGTACGGCCCGTCAGCCTTCCCAGCCTTCTCGGCCACCGCGGCTTCTCGGTAGTCAGTGCACGCGGCAACTTCCTTGCCGGGGGCTTCGGTCTTGGCCTTCTTGCCGGTACTAGGAACGCTAGATCCCTCGACAACCATAACTATTTTCTCGTTGCGCTTCTTGTTGCGCTTTTTGTTCTTCTTCTTCTGGCTGGCTGTATCGTCATCGTCTTCTGAGTCAGCATCGATACCATCCTCTTCTCCTGGGAGCCGTCTCCCCTCCTATGTGCGGACACACTTATCTACCAAGGTGTAAATCTCATTCACAGTCTTGGGAAACCAAACGTTCATCTTAGAACGTATCCTGCGGCTGCGCATGTTGGAGTGGAGCGCAGCAATCACAGCTACCGGGTGGATGTCTGGAATGTTTTTGTGCACCCGGTTGAACCTTTGCATGTACTTCCGCAAAATCTCCCCTTCCTTCTGTGGCAGGAGCTGCAGATTGCTGGGCTGCCCTGGTTCTTGATGGGCGCCCGTGAAAACGCCAACAAACTCATGGCACAAGTCAGCCCAGGTCGAGATGGAGTTTTCTGACAAGTGCATCAGCCACGACCTCACGTTTGGCTTGAGTGCCAAAGGGAAGTAGTTGGGAAATACCTCTTCATCTCTTCCTCGGCTGCTTGAACGACGATGGTGTAGATCCTCAAGAACTCTGTCGGGTTCAATCTTTTATCATATTTTTATGGTATCTCTGGCTTGACCACACGGGCAGATGGCCAACGGACTTCTCGTAGCTCTCGAGTGAAGGCGGGGCACCCAACCTAGAAAGGTAGGTATTCGTCTCCACCAGGCACGGGCTCGTTAATGTCAGGGCCGTTGCGCCTGTCTTCCAGGGCCTGCTGCTGGTCTCGACGGGCTCGAGGATCAGTCGAAGCCATTGACACATCGTCGGGTTCTTGATCGCGTGGCTCTGGCCGCGGCCCGTGCGCTGGCTGCCGTGGAGGGGACTACACCATAGGAGTGGCCCCTTCGGCATGGCCAGCGGCTCGGGACGTTGTCGCCGCATGTGAAGATCATGCACTACAAAAAAATGCACTTTCATGATGATACGTGTTTGTCACAGTTGGTCACGTTTTCTGTCATGCATGTACATCCATGACGATTTTATGACAGAATCAAGATAGCCATACCTATGTTGTCCTAGAAGTGTTCCATGACAATACCAAAATTATCATCACAGAAGTGTCCACTTCTATAACGATAGATGTTGCGTCATGGAAGTGCTTTCGTCAAGGGTAACCGACACGTAGCATCCACCGTAACGGGTTGTCGTTAAGCTATCAGGTCCGGTTTTGGATCCGATAACCCGCTAACAACCATGACCAATGGCGATTTTCCACGTGTAAAATTCTCATTGGCCGACGGAACCATGTGTCAGCTCAGCGTCCAATGGGAGAGATGCGCCTGTTATATGTTGACACATGGACCGGCCCAAAAGTGGCCCATAAAGATTAAATAGGTCGGCCCAGCTAAAGGCCCACAAGATTTTGCAGACCATAATGGGCCGGCCCAGCTAAAGGCCCACAAGATTTTGAAGACACTAGTGGGCCGACCAAGCTAAAGGCCCACAAGATTTTGAAGACACTAGTGGGTTGGCCCATTAACAAGCTGCCATGTTTTGGGCCAAATACCGGCCCATATTTGATTTGGTCTGTTAACAACCCGCCACATTCTGGGCCTAATAAGGGCCCATATGAGATCCGGCCCATTAATAGCCTACCACGTTCTAGGCCATATTACGACCCATATCAGATCCGACCCTTTAAGAGCCTTTCATTCTTTGGGCTAAATTATGGCCCATGTCAAATTTGGCCCGTCAACTGGACGATGTGCTTTTGGGCCAACTTGAGGCCCGGTTAGGATTTCTGTTTCCTAAAGGGACATTTAATAGTACGGCCTGATATTAGTTTCGGCCTATTAAAGGCCCGTTTAACATTTCGACCCTATATTTATTTCGGCCTGTTAAAAGCCCGTCACATAGTTGGGCCTAACTATGGCCCGCTTTGCATCCGGCCTGCTCACGGTCGATAATCTGATTGGGCCAAATAAGGTCTGAGACAATTTTGGTGTGTTAACGGCCCGTGATGTGATTGGCACGATCATGGGTCGGGGTCTATTTTGGTCTGTTGTCGGCCCGTGAGCTGTTCGGCACGTTTCAGGCCAAACCTACTTTTTAGCCTACTAAAAGCCCATTGAATTTTCTTGCCAAAATAGGGCCGACGGTTTTTACTCAGCCTATTAAAGGCCCGAAACTACTAGTGGGCCAGTTTACATTTAGGCCTGTTAACGAACCAAGATGACTGGGCCCATGATGCGCCCCATACATAGTGATTTGCATGACGACCCGATTACGTACCATAATTTTACGATTTGGCCGGTTTACTTTTCATGGAG
>NC_041387.1:110856372-110908054 GCF_002162155.2 Triticum dicoccoides | reverse complement strand
GTAAAATAACTGCAGCATTGTGAATAAGAAAAAACCTAGACTATACAATAAAGAAATTACGGCATATTACATCCACTGGGCATCAAAGTTTGTCACTATGATAATAAAGCACAAGCAGACAGCAGATTACATACAGTGGGCATCAAAGATTGCCACCAGTGCAAATAAACACGCCGACAAAATAATATACAAAACTGACAACACTTCAATAGAGTTCAAGAAAGGTTAGCCCTGCTCAGGAGCTGCAGCGCAAGCAGCTGGGCAAGCTGATAAAACTGCGCTTGCTTGACGCTTATATCCTCCTCACCCTGAAAGAGAAACAAGCAGACAGATGACGGGTTTTGCACATATAAGTATGCTGACAATTTATCACATCTCTTATTCGTGAGTAAAGTGACACAGTTTAAAATAACATTAACACAATATGGTATTTTTCAGGTTAAGACATGGCAAAAAATGATATTGTGAAGGAGTTGGCAGCTTCACGACACCACTGGATTACAGATCAAGAACTCATATTCAATGGTTAGTGTGCTGTAAATTTATCTCATTTCAGATTGGCAAATAAAGAGATGGTTTAAATAATAGTAGAATGATATGACATTGTTCATAGTTACGACATTGCAGAATATGACATTGTGTTGTAGTGGGTAGTTTCACCACACCACTGGATTACGGATAAAGAACAGAAGCATACATGCAGTGCAAAAGAAGATCACTTGCTATGTATAATTTAATTTATATGGTATGAATAAGGAACTTGGTTGTACAACTGAAAACTTAAATTGAGAAGGATAAACTTTTGTTTATGAACTTCATAATAAACTTTAAACATGCAATTTGATGCAAACACCAAAAATAAACGGTTGTTGCAGTCATGTCTAACTAAATATACACAATAAAGTTTGAAGGCTTGAGAAGGACAAACGTACAATAGTGGTGAAGACCGGCTCTATAAAGCCCTTGTCCATGCTAATGGGGGGCAATTCAAGAAGTTTACCACAGAATCTTTTCATAACAATTGCCTTTATTCTACATTTTGTTAAGAGTAAATATAAATGTGATAATATAAGAAAAATGGAGAATATTTATGATAAGATGAATAGTGATGCTACATAACCAAATAGCTATAAATGTAAGTACAGCGATACAGGCAAAAGGTACAGCCAAGAGCAATGCAGAGCTAAACTTGTTCAGTACCATTAGTGTTATTCAACCTTATGGTAAGAGTAAATATAGATCTGATGTGTATAAAATGGAGGACAAAGGAAAATAAGATGCAAAGTGATGGTACATAAACAACTAGTTGTCAATATAAGTACACTGATAAAGGACAGTAGGTACTTACAAGAACAATGCAGAGATAAACTTTTGAATTAGTTCCAAAAGGTTAAGTAAGCCTTTGTAGTTCTTTGCAGCTCTAGCATTATTGCATTTTCTTTTATGGATATTTCCTCATTGCTCCTCTCGGTCCTGTATCCTTCCCTACCACACATGAAACGCTTGGTACGAACCACCTCATTGCTCTTTCTCTGTTGACCGACATGAACTCAAAAACCCACATGAAGTGCATATAACTTGTAGAACTCATCCACGACATCAAGCCCTTCAAACGCTATCCCTACTTCAGGCTTCAATTTCTCATAAACAGAAATATGAACCATAATAATATCATTATCATGCATAACTCTCTGGACTAAAAAGTGGCATGGTAAAGTAAAATTCATTAAACTCATGAAAGAGGAATGATGACGTTCTTTCTTGGTGTGGCGAATTCTCCCTCATTTGTTTTAGTTTGCAACCTCTTCCTGATTCTCTAGCCGCACTCACATGATTGGTCCTCGAGGCTCTTGACAACATAGAAGTCTCAATGATCCGAGGTCCCCCCACCTCTGGGAGCCAAGATGGCAGCCGGAGGCGAGGGGACCTAAATTTCTCGGATGGTGGCGGCGGCATGAGAAAACCCTAGCAGGTCAACCGAGGAGTCGATGGACACATGTACAAGATGCACGGGCCACACTCAACTGGAACCGACTCATGTGTTGTGTCGCTAGGCACTGCATAAGTACCATACCTCCATAAGACGCGAGCAAACGCACAGATACAAAGGCGCTCCTGTATCTCGCCTTCAATGAATGTGGCTTCTGACTCGCTGAAGGAGCGAGCGGGATGGGCCGGGCCACAAGCGCAAGAGGCCACGTCCTCTTTTTCTATTTATTTTGATTTTTTCTGTTTTTCTGTTTTGCTTTATTTCTTGTTCTTAAAATATTCAAAAAATATTAAAAACCTTTAGAAAAAATATTTGAAAAATTTTGAACAAGCATTCGGAAAATGTTGAACGTGTATAGAAAAATTGTTGATTATGTATTAAAAATGGTAAAAAATTGATCATGTATAAATGTTAATCAAGCATTTGGGAAAAGTTAAATGTGTATAGAAAAAATGTTGACCATGTAATAAAAAAATGATGAAAAAAATTGATCATGTATATAAAAATGTTAATCAAGCATTTGAAAAAAATTGTTGAACAACCGTTTGAAAAATGTTAATCAAGTGTTAGAAAAAATGTTAAATGTGTATAAAAAATGTTAATCTTTTTATTTGAAAATATTAATCAAGCATTTCAGAAAAAAGGTTTAAAATGTATAGAAAAATTGTTGACCATGTATTCAAAAGATGATATTCTTGTACTTAATTTTTTTAATCAAGCATTTAAAAAATGTTTAAAATGTGTATAAAAATGTTGACCATATATTAAAAGTGTTAAATTTGTATTGGAAAAATGCTAAACATGTATTAGAAAAATGTTGTTGACATATACAAAAATGTAGAATGAAAACAAAAAAGAACAAAATCATAAAAATGAAAAAAAATAGAAATAAATTAAACCAAAGAAAAAAGAAATTTACAAATAAAACCAAAGAAAGAAATAAAAATGAATGAAGAAACCAGAGAAGAAAAAGGAAAAGAAATAAAAGGAAATGGAAAAAATGGAAAAACAAAGAAGAAACAGTGGAAACCTCGACTTGTTTGGACTTAAGTAGACTCGTCTTACTATTCTGCCACACACCTAAGGCATAGCCTAGTGGCTAGTCGCGCTCTCTCTAAACCTGGAGACCCGGGTTCGAATCCTTTCAACTCCCTTAATGCCAGACATAGCTCTCACGCGGATACGGTACCGTATGATCCCTTGCGAACGCATTAATATGGGCCAGGAAAGCGAATCTACCCAGTCGTTACCTAGCCTCTCACACATGCCTGTGCATCTTCCTCAAGGGAGACATATTTGGTTGGGGTCACCCTACGATGCTCTTGTTATACCTATATAAATGTTGATATGAGTTAATAAAGCCTGGTTGTCTTTTCTTAAAAAAGTTGCTTGTGCGTTTACTGAAGAACTGTGTGAACCAAACTTGCTACAAAACTGAAGAACTGAAGAATCACACAGCAATACACAAACTGAAATTTAACAAGCAAACTATGTACGTTACAACCAAGTGAATTCCACTGAACAATCTTAATCAACTGCTGGTCTGGCATTGACAAATTCAAGAGATGCTCAAAAGTTAAAATACTAGAATTTCCACATGTTTTTTCCTGAGGCAAATTTAACTAATTAGACTAGCAGCAGGACCCATCTAATCATTAGTACTCGGCGCCCTTCAAGTCCTCTAATGATAAAATGGATCTTCAAGTCTACAAATGACAAAAGGGGTCTGATAGAAACATATCATTTGCATAAAGGTGTTCGACACTAAAACCCTGCATCGCTAAAGGATTGTTCATATTAAAGAAAACATCATTTTTGCTGAAACCGTTAGTCAAGCACAATAGTACATGGAATGCAGCATACCATCAATAATTCAGTGTAACCCTTAATACACCGATAATCGTTTTTTGAAAAGGAGGAATACCCCCGGCCTCTCCATCAGAGTGATGCACGCACCCATAACCGTGAAAATCATTCTCAATGCTCCCAAGATCTTTCTCTGTCAATGAATTGGTCTCATCTTTCTGCTGCTGGGAACCCATAGGCAAGTCATGTGCATTGGTGGTTTCGGTAGACTGTTTCCTTCTTTTATTGGTTTTTTTTCTTGATTTCATTCAACTACTACATGTGAAAGGAGAACAAAGTAAATTACTTTACTTGAATGGACAACGAAGTAAATATCTTCTAGCATACAAAAGACACATTGTAGGAAATACTTGTCTCTTTAACTTTAGTTGGTCTTTTCCACCCTTTCATCTATTTATAAATCTCATTCTCTGGTTGCTGAAAACAAAATGAACATAGAATTCAAGCATACAAATAGACTATATTTTAAAGGTCAACAAAGTAACTGTTTTTCCGCATATAAATAACATGTTGTAGGTAATTCTTGGGTCTCTTTTGCTTCAGGTGGTCTTGTCTTCCATTTCTTGTGTTTCCTGTCCATACAAGTTGTATTTCGCTTTGACCCTTTTTTCTATTGAGATCTTTCCTTTAGACGTGCAACACTTAAATCCTAATTTGATTCTTGAGGTATCACTTGGGTATCACATTCCTCGACAAGGTGACCTTCTCGTTCCTTTTTTCAATCGCTCTTCAACTTCCATAGTGAGGATATCAAGTGCATTATCAAGTAAAATACGACTTGGCTGGGAGCTTATTGCTTGAGTGGCCAAGTTGAGAAATTTGTGTGTGAGAAATTTGCAGCTAAGAGTGGCATCCAACATTGGATCCTCAACAACATTCCCTTCCACTTATATCTTGGATAGTTCCACATCGTGTACCTAGAGTCCAACGCTTTCAAATATAATGTGGTGGCGGTAATTTAATGTTCATCAGATCGAAAGAACTCTTAGAGCATGGGCACAGAGTAGCCCAATTCTCTAAAATTGCCCACAACTACATGTGGCTATTTGTTCCAACGGGTTACCAACAACCGTGCGCTCATCTTCAAATATTTGATCTCTGCAAGTACTTTACTTCTGGCTACTATAGATCTCACATGCTCTATTTGAAAACTTTCAAATATGCCAGGAGTGTATACCTCGCTTGCTTGGACTCACACTGGTGTAGTTATTTTGATTCTAGGTAGTTTCTCTCTGGACTCGTACTCCGAATCCAACTCATTGTCTCGTTTCCCTTGCACAACCCTTTCAAAATGCTTGAAAAATGAACAAGGTCAAGGTCTGGTTTCAGGTGGAGTTTCGAGTCATTGTTTAGGCTCTCACTTAGTTGTGTGCTTCGCATCCCTAAGGTGAAAGCATCCCTCATATAACATTCAACCCACTTTTCTATTACTTTATACTCTACCTTATTTCTCAGGTTGTAGAAAGCCTCCACAAATGTTTCCTTATTTTTATTTTTTCTAATTTTGTTTTTTGCTTTATTTTTTGTTTTTAAAATATTCAGGAAATATTAAAAACCTTTAGAAAAAATATTTGAACAATGTTGAGCAAGTCTTTCAAAATGTTGAACAAGCATTCGGAAAAAGTTGAACGTCTATAGAAAAATTGTTGATTATGTATTAAAGAATGGTAAAAAAATTCATCATGTATAAATGTTAATCAAGCATTTGGGAAAAGTTAAATGTGTATAGAAAAAATGTTGACCATGTAATAAAAAATGATGAAAAAATTTGATCATGTATATAAAAATGATAATCAAGCATTTGAAAAAAATTGTTGAACACGTGTTTGGAAAATATCAATCAAGTGTCAGAAAAAATGTTAAATGCGTATAAAATTGTTAATATTTTTATTTGAAAACATTTAATCAAGCATTTCAGAAAAAGGTTCAAAATGTATAGAAAAATTGTTGACCATGTATTCAAAAGATGATATTCTTGTATTTAAATTTCTTTAATCAAGCATTTTCAAATATTAAAAATGTGTATAAAAAATGTTAACCATATATTAAAAGTGTTAAATTTGTATTGGAAAAATATTAAACATGTATTAGAAAAATGTTGTTGACATATACAAAAATGTAGAATGAAAACAAAAAAAAGAAAATCATAAAAATAAAAAATAAAACAGAAAGGAATTGAATCAAAGAAAAAAGGAAACTAAAAATAAAACCGAAGAAGGAAATAAAAAATAATGAAGAAACCGGAGAAGAAAAAAGAAAAAGAAATCAAAGGAAACGAAAAAAACCATGGAAAACGGAGAAGAAATAGTGGAAACCTCGACTTGTTTGGACTTAAGTAGACTCGCCTTACTGTTCTGCCACACACCTAAGGCATAGCCTAGTGGCTAGTCGCTCTGTCTCTAAACCTGGAGACCCGGGTTTGAATCCTTTCAATTCGCTTAATGCAAGACATAGCTCTCGTGCGGACACGGTATCGTACGATCCCTTGCGAACGCATTAAGATGGGCCGGGAAAGCGCATCTACCTAGTCGTTGCCTAGCCTCTCACACATGCATGTGCATCTTCCTCAAGGGAGACATATTTGGTTGAGGTCACCCTACGATGCTCTTGTTATACCTATATAAATATTGATATGAGTTAATAAAACTTGGTTGTCTTTTCTTAAAAAAAAATTGCCGGTGTGTTTACTGAAAAACTCGTCTGAACCGAACCTGCTACAAAACTGAAGAACTGAAGAATCACGCGGCAATACACAAACTGAAATTTAAACGAGCAAACTATGCATGTTACAACCAAGTGAATTTCGCTGAACAATCTTAATCAACTCCTGGTCTGGCATTGATAAATTCAAGAGATGCTCAAAAGTTAAAATACTAGAATTTCCACATGTTTTTTCCCGGGGCAGATTTAACTAAATAGACTAGTAGCAGCACCCATCTAATCTTTAGCATTCAGCGCTCTTCAAGTCCTCTAATGATAAAATGATCTTCAAGTCTACAAATGACAAAAGGGGTCCCATAGAAAAATATCATTTGTGTAAAGGTGTTCGACACTACAACCCTGCATCGTTAAAGAATTGTTCATATTAGAAAAAAAACATCATTTTTGCTGAAACCGTTAGTCAAGCACAACACAATAGTACATGGAATGAAGCATAACATCAACAATTCAGTGTAAACCTTAATACACCCATAACCGTTTTTTTAAAGGAGGAATGCTTCCAGCCTCTGCATTAGAGTGATGCATGTACCCATAACCGTGAAAATCATTCTCAATGCTCCCAAGATCTATCTCTGTCAATGCATTGGTCTCATCTTTATGTTGCTGGGAACCCATAGGCAAGTCATGTGCAATGGTGGTTTTCGAAGACTATTTCCTTCTTTTGTCGGTTTTTTCCTTGATTCCATTCAGCTGCTATACGTGAAAGGAGAACAAAGTAAAATACTGTACTTGAATGGACATCGAAGTAAATATCTTCTAGCATACAAAAGACATATTGTAGGAAATACTTGTCTCTTTAACTTTGGTTGGTCTTTTCCGCCCTTTCATCTGGTTATAAATCTCATTCTCCGGTTGCTGAAAACAAAACGAACATAGGATTCAGTCATACAAATAGACTATATTTTAAAGGTTAACAAAGTAATTGTTTTTCAGCATATAAATAACATGTCGTATGTAATTCTTGTGTCTCTTTACCTTCAGGTGGTCTTGTCTTCCATTTCTTGCGTTGCCTGTCCATACAAGTTGTATTTCGCTTTGAACGTTTTTTCTATGGAGATTTTTCCTTTATGCGTGCAACACTTAAATCCTAATTTGGTTCTTGAGGTATCACTTGGGTATCACATTCCTCGACAAGGTGACCTTCTCGTTCCTTTTTCAGTTGCTCTTCAACTTCCTTTGTGAGGATATCAAGTGCATTATCCAGTAAAATACGACATGGCTGGGAGCTTATTGCTTGAGTGGCCAAGTTGACAAATTTGTGTGTGAGAAATTTGCAACTAAGAATGGCATCCAACATTGGATTCTCAACAACATTCCCTTCCACTTCTATCTTGGATCCACTTCTATCTTGGATAGTTCCACGTCGTGCACCTAGAGTCCAACGCTTTCAAATATAATGTGGTGGCCGTAATTTAATGTTCATCAAATCGAGAACTCTTAGAGCATGGGCACATAGTAGTCCAATTCTCTCAAATTGCCCACAACTACATGTGGCTATTTGTTCCAACGGATTACCAACAACCGTGCGCTCATCTTCAAATATTTGATCTCTGCAAGTACTTTACTGCTGGCTACTATAGATCTCACATGCTCTACTTGAAAACTTTCAAATATGCCAGGAGTGTATACCTCGCTTGCTTGGACTCACACCGGTGTAGTTATTTTGATTCTAGGTAGTTTCTCTCTGGACTCGTACTCCGAATCCAACTCGTTGTCTCGTTTCCCTTGCACAACCCTTTCAAAATTCTTGAAAAAACAAACAAGGTCAAGGTTTGGTTTCAGGTGGAGTTTCGAGTCATTGTTTAGGCTCTCACTTAGTTGTGTGCTTCGCATCCCTACGGTGAAGGCATCCCTCATATAACATTCAACCCACTTTTCTATTACTTTATACTCTACCTTATTTCCGAGGGTGCAGAAAGCCTCCACAAATGTTTCCTTATTTTTTATTTTTCTAATTTTGTTTTTTGCTTTGTTTTTTGTTTTAAAATATTCAGAAAATATTAAAAACCTTTAGAAAAAGTATTTGAACAATGTTGAACAAGTCTTTCAAAATGTTGAATAAGCATTCGGAAAATGTTGAACATGCATAGAAAATGTTTTGATTATGTATTAAAGAATGGCAAAAAAAATTGATCATGTATAAATGTTAATCAAGCATTTGGGAAAAGTTAAATGTGTATAGAGAAAATGTTGACCATGTAATAAAAAATGATGAAAAAATTTGATCATGTATATAAAAATGTTAATCAAGCATTTGAAAAAAATTGTTGAACACGTGTTTGGAAAATATCAATCAAGTGTCAGAAAAAATGTTAAATGCGTATAAAAATGTTAATCTTTTTATTTGAAAACATTTAATCAAGCATTTCAGAAAAAGGTTCAGAAATTTCTTGACCATGTATTCAAAAGATGATATTCTTGTATTATAATTTCTTTAATCAAGCATTTAAAAAATATAAAAAATGTTGACCATATATTAAAAGTCTTAAATTTGTATTGGAAAAATGTTAAACATGTATTAGAAAAATGTTGTTGACATATACAAAAATGTAGAATGAAAACAAAAAAAAAGAAAATCATAAAAATGAAAAACAAAACAGAAAGAAATTAAACCAAAGAAAAAAGAAAATTGAAAATAAAACCGAAGAAAGAAATAAAAAAGAATGAAGAAACCGGAGAAGAAAAAGAAAAGAAATAAAAGGAAACAAAAAACATGGAAAAACAGTGAAGAAACACTGGAAACATCGACTTGTTTGGACTTAAGTAGACTCGCCTTACTATTCTGCCACACACCTAAGGCATAGCGTAGTAGCTAGTCTCGCTCTCTCTAAACCTGGAGACCCGGGTTTGAATCCTTTCAACTCGCTTAATGTGAGACATAGCTCTCGTGCGGATACCGTACTGTATGATCCCTTGCGAACGCATTAATATGGGCCAGGAAAGCGCATCTACCGAGTCGTTGCCTAGCCTCTCACACATGCATGTGCAGCTTCCTCAAGGGAGACATATTTGGTTGGGGTCACCCTATGATGCTCTTGTTATACCTATATAAATGTTGATATGAGTTAATAAAGCCTGGTTGTATTTTCTTTAAAAAATGCATGTGTGAGAGCTCGTCTGAACCGAACCTGCTACAAAACTGAAGAGCTGAAGAATCACGTGGCAATACACAAACTGAAATTTAAACAAGCAAACTACGTACGTTACAACCAAGTGAATTCCACTGAACAATCTTAATCAACTATTGGTCTGGCATTGACAAATTCAAGAGATGCTTAAAAGTTAAAATACTAGAATTTCCACATGTTTTTTCCTGGGGCAGATTTAACTAATTAGACCACCACCAGCACCCATCTAATCTTTAGCATTCAGCGCTCTTCAAGTCCTCTAATGATAAAATGGATCTTCAAGTCTACAAATGACAAAAGGGGTCTAATAGAAACATATCATTTGTGTAAAGGTGTTTGACACTAGAACCCTGCATCGTTTAAGGATTGTTCATATTAGAAAAAAAACATCATTTTTTCTGAAACCGTTAGTCAAGCACAATAGTACATGGAATGAAGCATACCATCAATAATTTAGTGTAGCCCTTAATACACCCATAACCGTTTAAAAAAAGGAGGAATGCCTCCGGCCTCTGCATCAGAGTGATGCATGCACCTATAACCATGAAAATCATTCTCAATGCTCCCAGGATCTTTCTGTGTCAATGAATTGGTCTCATCTTTCTATTGCTGGGAACTCATAGGCGAGTGATGTGGATTGGTGGTTTTGGTAGACTGTTTCCTTCTTTTGTTGGTTTTTTTCTTGATTCCATTCAGATGCTGCTACATGTGAAAAGAGAACAAAGTAAAATACTATACTTGAATTTACATGGAAGTAAATATCTTCTAGCATACAAAAGACACATTGTAGGAAATTCTTGTCTCTTTAACTTTGGTTGGTCTTTTCCGCCCTTTCATCTGTTTATGAATCTCATTCTCCGGTTGCTGAAAACAAAATGAACATAGAATTCAATCATACAAATAGACTATATTTTAAAGGTCAACAAAGTAATTGTTTTTCAGCATATAAATAACATGTGTAGGTAATTCTTGTGTCTCTTTTGCTTTAAGTGGTCTTGTCTTCCATTTCTTGCATTGCATGTCCATAAAAGTTGTATTTCGCTTTGAACCTTTTTCTGTGGAGATTTTTCCTTTAGGCGTGCAACACTTAAATCCTAATTTGGTTCTTGAGGTATCACTTGGGTATCACATTCCTTGACAAGGTGACCTTCTCATTCCTTTTTCAATTGCTCTTCAACTTCCTTAGTGAGGATATCAAGTGCATTATCAAGTAGAATACGACATGGCTGGGAGCTTACTGCTTGAGTGGCCAAGTTGACAAATTTGTGTGTGAGAAATTTGCAGCTAAGAATGGCATCCAACATTGGGTTCTCAACAACATTCCCTTCCATTTCTATCTTGGATAGTTCCACACCGTGCACCTAGAGTCCAACGCTTTCAAATATAATGTGGTGGCGGTAATTTAATGTTCATCAAATCGAGAACTCTTAGAGCATGGGCACATAGTATTCTAATTCTCTCAAATTGCCCACAACTACATGTGGCTATTTGTTCCAACGGATCACCAACAACCATGCGCGCATCTTCGAATTTTGATCTCTGCAAGTACTTTACTGCGGGCTACTGTAGATCTCACATGCTCTATTTGGAAACTTTCAAATATGCCAGGAGTGTATACCTCGCTTGCTTGGACTCACACCGGTGTAGTTATTTTGATTCTAGGTAGTTTCTCTCAAGACTCGTACTCCGAATCTAACTCATTGTCTCGTTTCTCTTGCACAACCCTTTCAAAATGCTTAAAAAAAGGAACAAGGTCAAGGTCTGGTTTCAGGTGGAGTTTCGAGTCGTTGTTTAGGCTCTCACTTTGTTGTGTGCTTCGCATCCCCAAGGTGAAAGCATCCCTCATATAACATTCAACCCACTTTTCTATTACTTTATACTCTACCTTATTTCTCAGGGTGCAGAAAGCCTCCACAAATGTTTCCTTATTTTTATTTTTTATTTTTTGGTTTTTTTGCTTTATTTTTTGTTTTTAAAATATTCAAAAAATATTCAAACCTTTAGAAAAATATTTGAACAATGTTGAACAAGTCTTTCAAAATGTTGAACAAGCATTCGGAAAATGTTGAACGTGTATAGAAAATTGTTGATTATGTATTAAAGAATGGTAAAAGAGTTGATCATGTATAAATGTTAATCAAGGATTTGGGAAAAGTTAAATGTGTATAAAAAATGTTGACCATGTAATAAAAATGATGAAAATTTTGATCATGTATATAAAAATGTTAATCAAGCATTTGAAAGAAATTGTTGAACACATATTTGACAAATGTTAATCAGGTGTTAGAAAAAATGTTAAATGTGTATAAAAAATGCTAATCTTTTTATTTGAAAACTTTTAATCAAGCATTTCAGAAAAAGGTTTAAAATGTATAGAAAAATTGTTGACCATGTATTCAAAAGAATATATTCATGTATCTAAATTTCTTTAATCAAGCATTTAAAAAATATTAAAAATGTGTATAAAAATTGTTGACCATATATTAAAAGTGTTAAATTTGTATTGGAAAAATGTTAAACATGTATTAGAAAAATGTTGTTGACATATACAAAAATGTAGAATGAAAACAAAAAAAAGAAAATCATAAAAATGAAAAACGAAACAGAAAAAATTAAACCAAAGAAAAAAGAAAATTAAAAATAGAACCAAAGAAAGAAATAAAAAAGAATGGAAAAACTGGAGAAGAAAAAAGAAAAGAAATAAAAGGAAATGGAAAAAACATGGAAAAAACGAAGAAGAAACAGTGGAAACCTCGACTTGTTTGGACTTTCTACCACACACCTAAGGCATAGCCTAGTGGCTAGTCGCGCTCTCTCTAAACCTAGAGACCCGGTTTGAATCCTTTCAACTCGCTTAGTGCGAGATATAGCTCTCGCGCTGATACCCCTACGATCCCTTGCGAACGCATTAATATGGGTCAGGAAAGCCCATCTACCCAGTCGTTGTCTAGCCTTTTACACCTACTCGTCGTCTTACTCAAGGAAGACATATTTGATTGGGGTCACCCCACGATGCTCTTGTTATATCTGTATAAATTTTGTGCGTTGCATCCCTAAGGTAAAAGCATCCCTCATATAACATTCAACCCACTTTTCTGTTACTTTGTACTCTACCTTATTTCTCAGGGTGCAGAAAGCCTCCAAAAAATGTTTCCTTATTTTTATTTTTTATTTTTATTTTGTTTTTTGCTTTATTTTTAATTTTTTAAATAATCATAAAATATTAAAAACCTTTAGAAAAAATATTTGAACAATGTTGAACAAGTCTTTCAAAATGTTGAACAAGCATTCGGAAAATGTTGAACGTGTATAGAAAATTGTTGATTATGTATTAAAGAATGGTAAAAGAGTTGATCATGTATAAATGTTAATCAAGGATTTGGGAAAAGTTAAATGTGTATAAAAAATGTTGACCATGTAATAAAAATGATGAAAATTTTGATCATGTATATAAAAATGTTAATCAAGCATTTGAAAGAAATTGTTGAACACATATTTGACAAATGTTAATCAGGTGTTAGAAAAAATGTTAAATGTGTATAAAAAATGCTAATCTTTTTATTTGAAAACTTTTAATCAAGCATTTCAGAAAAAGGTTTAAAATGTATAGAAAAATTGTTGACCATGTATTCAAAAGAATATATTCATGTATCTAAATTTCTTTAATCAAGCATTTAAAAAATATTAAAAATGTGTATAAAAATTGTTGACCATATATTAAAAGTGTTAAATTTGTATTGGAAAAATGTTAAACATGTATTAGAAAAATGTTGTTGACATATACAAAAATGTAGAATGAAAACAAAAAAAAGAAAATCATAAAAATGAAAAACGAAACAGAAAAAATTAAACCAAAGAAAAAAGAAAATTAAAAATAGAACCAAAGAAAGAAATAAAAAAGAATGGAAAAACTGGAGAAGAAAAAAGAAAAGAAATAAAAGGAAATGAAAAAAACATGGAAAAAACGAAGAAGAAACAGTGGAAACCTCGACTTGTTTGGACTTTCTACCACACACCTAAGGCATAGCCTAGTGGCTAGTCGCGCTCTCTCTAAACCTAGAGACCCGGTTTGAATCCTTTCAACTCGCTTAGTGCGAGATATAGCTCTCGCGCTGATACCCCTATGATCCCTTGCGAACGCATTAATATGGGCCAGGAAAGCCCATCTACCCAGTCGTTGTCTAGCCTTTTACACCTACTCGTCGTCTTACTCAAGGAAGACATATTTGATTGGGGTCACCCCACGATGCTCTTGTTATACCTGTATAAATTTTGTGCGTTGCATCCCTAAGGTAAAAGCATCCCTCATATAACATTCAACCCACTTTTCTGTTACTTTGTACTCTACCTTATTTCTCAGGGTGCAGAAAGCCTCCAAAAAATGTTTCCTTATTTTTATTTTGTTTTTTGCTTTATTTTTAATTTTTTAAATAATCATAAAATATTAAAAACCTTTAGAAAAAATATTTGAACAATGTTGAACAAGTCTTTCAAAATGTTGAACAAGCATTCGGAAAATGTTGAACGTGTATAGAAAAATTGTTGATTTTGTATTAAAGAATGGTAAAAAAATGATCATGTGTTCGGACCCCGACCTAACTCACACCGATCTAGCATGTAACACATCATATCACTTTGCTGTCTCACGCACGGTATTTTCACGGGTGCCACCTTACCTGGTCCGGGACCGTTTGCGCCTTTTGGCTCACGTATCTGATAGTGCCGCTAGTATCCATATGACAAAGAACCCGGGCTGACATGACTAGTCGTGGACCCAAAGTGGCGCTAACTTACAGGGACATGCATACATGACCCAACAACGAACGTGTCGATCAACAACATATGAACCCAAGTCGTAGCAAGCTGCATGGACTTAAAGGAACGATGTGTGACATTTCCCCGAAGGGACAGACACAGAAACGAAGAAGGACACATGCCAGCCAGCCTAAGTGTTCCGGAGTAGTAGCAAGCTACCATGGCTCAGTGGAAGCACTAGGAGATATTTCCCGGTAAGAGAGGCTACCAAGGATGAACAACTAGGTTGTCAAATCCCACGCATACCAAGCATTTCAAGTCATACACACAATATGCTCGATATGTGCAAATACAACATGGCATCACAACATAATTTTATGACTCAAAATATTTATCCAATAGGCTCCGAGGAGCGAGATATTACAAACATGGGTCTCATGACCCAACATTCAGAGCATACAAGTCAGAACACATGCGGAAGCTTAACATGTCTGAGTACAGACAACTACAAATGAAAAAGGCTGAGGAGCCTAACTATCTACCAGATCTTGTCGAGGGCACAAGATCGTAGCTGAGGTAACAAGCTAAACGTCGAAGTCCATGCGGAACTACTAGTGAGACGGAAGTCTCTCTGCAAAAACATAAATTAAGCAAACGTGAGTACAAATGTACCTAGCAAGACTTACATCAGAACTATCTACATATGCATCAGTATCAACAAAGGGGGTGGTGGAGTTTAACTGCAGCAAGCCAGCTTTGACTCGGTGGCTATCCTGAACTACGACTGCAAGCAACTCTTTTGAGGTGGCGCACACGAGTCCACATATTCACCATATCAATACACCACTATGGATTCGCTCCCGTCTCCCTACGAGAACGCCATCCATAGCATCACGCTTATCTTGCGCATTTTAAAGTATCCACTATCACTTGTCAATGAACTGTATAGGCAACCCAGAGGTCCTTTACCGTGGACACGGCTATTCGAATAGATCATTTATAACCCTACAAGGGTGTACTTTTTCACACATGTTCCCACCACTTAGCGTCTGCACACGACATGCGCTCGACAGACTTCAAGCGAAAGCCGATGTGGGTGTAGACCACGACCTGACTAACCACAAAAGTCTCTAGTCTAGGTTTATTGCCTATTCAGGTTCCATCCATAGGGAGTCCGGCCGAAGTTTCCACATACGACCCCGAACGATGTGTGCAGGGTTCCCGAGACACCAAACGGGCGCCTGGTACACCATGCCACGTGCCTACCGCATCACAGCCCATCCCTCGGGTCAGCGCTGCGCACGGCCTCCAGCATACTACAAACACCACAAACTACTTGCAACTCCTGGACACAGGACATGGGCGGTTAATAAGTCGAGCGGGGTCATATTTCAGGGTCCAACGTGTGGTAGTAGCTGTTTCATGGATCACAAACACAAAACTCAGTTCCTGAGTACGGCTTCAATGAGACAACCCACCATGTACTTCTACATGGCCTCTCACCGCTACCTTTACCAAATCGTGTTCACACACTTAGCTCACACAAAGTAGGACATGTTCATCACCATTCCAATTCATCCCCGATGAATCAGACCTGACTCAACTCTAAGCAGTAGCAGGCATGACAAACAAGCAAGAATGAGTAGGCACATCAGGGCTCAAACAATTCCTACTCATGCTAGTGGGTTTCATCTATTTACTATGGCAATGACAGGTCATGCAAAGAAAGGGGTTCAACTACTGCATCATGTAACAATTGAATCGTTGTTGTCCTAATGCAGTAAAATACAGCAGGAGCGAGAGAGTGGGATTGTATCGGGATGAACAAGGGGTTTTTGCTTGCCTGGCACTTCTGAAGATAGTATAGCTCTTCATTGGTGTCATTGAACTCATCGTCGAAACCACGTCTATCGAGAGGGGACAAATACCGGCAACAAAGAAGGAAACACAATCAATGCAATGCACAATATGATGCATGATCATGACATGGCAATATGAGTGTGTTGGCCTAATGCAACTACAACCAGATGGGTTTGGGTCATTTTGAACCAAAGGTTCAACTCCAAACTCAAACTATGAATTCAAATAGTGCATTATCATGTTTTGATCCAAACAGCAATGTTAAGTTGTTTAAATATGCATGAAACCAATATAGGTGGATAGATTGGATTTTTTTCTGATCATTTTTCATATATAACTTATTTAATTTGGAGTTATATATTAATTTCTATGATTTTTAGAAGTTTTAGCTATTTTCTGAAATAATAAATCATTTCCTGATTTATTTAAATTTCCAGAAAACATTTATGACGTCAGGGTGACACCAGCACTGCATCAGCAGGTCAAAGGCGCCAGCCCAGGTCAATCCTTATGGTTGGGACCCACATGTTAGTGTCTAACTAAATAAAGTAAGTTAATTAGCACTAATACTAATCTGAATCTAGACTAGTTAAGGCCCTGGTCCCACATGTCAGTATTAGCAGGGCTAATTAAGTTTAATTAGCACTTAACCCAGGATTAGCAGGGGCCTGGGCCCACACGTCAGTGACCCTGGGGAGGTCAAACCCAGATCAAAACGGTTAACACGCCGGACCTGGTCCACGACTCATCGCCGGCGAGGCCAGGGACGGAGGAGGTGCTCAGAATCACTCCTCCTGCAACCAAAAGACCAGCGGAGGGCATCTACGCCTAGCCCAGACTCTCGCGCATCCAAAGCAACAGGGGTCAGCAGCTGGGGTGGCCAGAGTTGACAGCGGTGAGCTCTAAGGCGGCGGCCGGAGTTCGGGTGAGCTCGGGTTCGGCGTTAGGGAGCACGGCAGGAGGCAAGGAGGGGTGCTACGGCCTCCTGGGGGTGCACTGAGCACGGCTGTGTGCTCGGTTGCAGCTCTAGGCGACGGTGTCCACGACGGCGACATGGCCGGCGGAGCCAAGCTCTCGGGCTCGACGACAACGACGTTAGCGGGAGGGAAGAGAGTCGGGGAAGAGGGGAATCAATGCAGTAGCTCACAACGGGTGCAACGGTGGCCTCGGCGAGCTCGGGGAGGCACCGAAGTGAGCGGAGCATCGAGGGGGATCTCCGGTGGCCGGCGATGGAAACAAAGACGGTGGCTGAGGGAGTCCTGGATAAGGGGGTATCCGGACAGCCGGACTATATACTTTGGCCGGACTGTTGGACTATGAAGATACAAGATTGAAGACTTCGTCCCGTGTCCGGATGGGACTCTCCTTGGCGTGGGAGGCAAGCTTGGTGATTCAGATGTAGATCTCCTTCTCTGTAAACGACTTTGTGTAACCCTGGCCCCCTCCGGTGTCTATATAAACCGGATGGTTTTAGTCCGTAGGACTCAACAAACAACAACAATCATACCATAGGCTAGCTTCTAGGGTTTAGCCTCTCTGATCTCGTGGTAGATCAACTCTTGTAATACTCATATCATCAAGATCAATCAAGCAGGAAGTAGGGTATTACCTCCATCGAGAGGGCCCAAACCTGGGTAAACATCGTGTCTCCAGTCTCCTATTACCATTAGCCTTAGACGCACAGTTCGGGACCCCCTACCCGAGATCCGCCGGTTTTGACACCGACATTGGTGCTTTCATTGAGAGTTCCTCTGTGTCGTCGCTGTAAGGCTCGATGGATTCTCCAACCTTCAACGACGCCGTTCCGGGTGAGAATTTTCTCCCTGGACAGATCTTCGTGTTTGGCGGCTTCGCACTGCGGGCCAACTCGCTTGGCCATCTAGAGCAGATCAACAGCTACGCCCCGGGCCATTAGGTCAGGTTTGGAAACTTAAACTACACTGCCGACATCTGCGGAGACTTGATCTTCGACGGATTCGGACCCATGTCAGGAGCGCCGAACAATCACGGCATGCTTGACTTAGATCGGCAGTCGGACAGTATTCGGAACATTGCACCTGCTAAAGCTCCGGACTTCATTCCAGAGCAGGTCGTGCCTTTCGAGGGCGGGTGGATGGACCCCGTCCTGGAGGCCGCACATTCACCGACGTTGGAGCCGAACACAGACTCTCCTCCTAAGGAAATCTGTATCTCCGGACCCCCAGACTTGTCTCCGACCGTATGTCCCAGACCACGCATATCTGTGCCCATCAAATCTAACTAGGCTCCGATTATGGAGTTCACCGCCACAGATATCTTTCAGCACTCACCCT
Organism: Triticum dicoccoides; assembly: GCF_002162155.2. Taxonomy (NCBI): domain Eukaryota; kingdom Viridiplantae; phylum Streptophyta; class Magnoliopsida; order Poales; family Poaceae; genus Triticum; species Triticum dicoccoides. The sequence continues at coordinate 110,889,422 of NC_041387.1, read as the reverse complement.
TTGAAGACGCGCTATATTCATTAAGGTCTCTCTCTCTGTCAGGAGAACCTGGCCGAACTATGTCCGGCTCGAGTGGGAAGCTGGCGACGAAGAAACTCGTTACCCACTCACCACCCACTTAATAGCCACGGTCGATGATTTGACCGATGTGCTTAACTTTGATTCTGAAAACATCGATGGTGCAGACAACGATGCGGGAGGAGAACAGGAACCACCGCCCATAGGGCGCTGGACTGCCACCTCTTCATATGATATATATGTGGTGGATACCCCCAAAGAAACCAATGGCGATGAGGCAACAGGAGATAACCCCTCAGGGAAGAAATCAAAGCATGGGCGTCACCGGCGCCACTTCAAGCCCCGCCACAGCAACACCGGCACCAAAGAAGAAAAGCCAGATGGCGCCAAAGAGGAATACAATCCTGAGCAGCCCACCTTCGAGCAGGCCGAACAGGAACGCGGGCAGGTCAGCCCAGATGAATAGGCGATGGACGGATACTTGGAGGACCATAATTATACGCCTCCCTCCGGAGACGAGGTGAGCCTCGGTGACGACGAATTCGGCGTACCAGAGGATCCCATAGAGCAGGAGCGCTTCAAGCACCGGCTTATAGCCACTGCAAGAAGCCTGAAAAAGAAACAGCAGCAGCTTCAAGCTAATCAGAATCTGCTCGCAGACAGACGGACTAAGGCCCGGGCAGCCGAAGAATACGGACTCGAGTGCCGAACAAAATACTACCCAAAGCATAGGCTACCACCTCAATTCGAGGGGGCGGCACTAAAAATCAAACGTCGGCCTACAACCCACCGACAGCACATTGCGGCAAGGGGTTGCGTGCAAGACCAGCATTACACACCAAACAACAACATACTTGACTGCCCAAACACCAAACACCAAGGCACCCCGGGCGCACCAGCAGACAAAAACAGAGTCTGCAAACCTTGGTGCAACAAATATAAGCGTCCCAAGGCAAAGAATGATGCCCAGGAAACGGCGATCAACACAGGAACCCGTAGTCCTCAACCCGTCCAGCGGGAGAAGAGACTTCAACACTGTAATTCGGGCCCCTCCAGCCTGAACCGCATACTTGACCGCCCATGTCAAATTCATGGTACCCCAGGAGCGGCAGCCAATCATACCAATAGAGAATGATGGGTCTTTAAATAGATTGGCAGGCCGACACCAGAAGGAGCATGAAGGGGTACCAGGGCAAGAAGCCCAGATTATCAAGCCTAGGGATCGACCACTCAAGGATCAGACCCACCAAAAAACTCATTTTTCAGTGTCATAACCAGGCGCAAAGGCCACTTAGGCCCCGCCACTCTGGAGATGGTCTTCGGATCGCCCACAGATTACCATACCAAAGAACTAACTCTCGGCATTACACCTCTAGGCAGTAGCTATTCAGCACCGCCAGGACACACTGCGACTCGACGCGTTATCACCCAATGCCCACGACAGTCTTGGGCAAAATCGAGCCTCGCCTCGGCGCCGAAGAGTATTCGGTTAATTTATTAATAGAAATAGCGAGTCACGGTTTTTTCAATCAAACTTGGATTCGACAGCCGAACTCCCGGACACCGATAAAGGAGTCTGAACTACTTCATGATACCCCAGCCTGATCATGGCTCATACAGATCCTCCAGCATAAGCTGGACGGGTCACATTCCGTAGCTCAACCACTGCTCACACACGCCTTTTAGCATTATTTGCATGTTCACCTTCGCGCATTACTGGGCCAGCGACACGGAATCAGCTTGGACGCACAAAAGGGGGTGTCTTCACCCCACCCGAATACAATCCGGATACTACCCCGGACCCGCGTACATCTCCCTACTGCCCGGTCCCAACAGGTTCGGCTGTCATGCCTCCCTTTTATAACATGCACTGTACTCATACACATAGATGTATTACTTAAATACAACATGTAGAGTCATTTGACGCTTATCTGCTATTATTTCTCAAACGACATTTCTGTCGTAATGGCATCCGAACATCCTGTTATGCCTTAAAACGCTAGGGGCTTCATTGCACCTGCACTATGGCAATAAAGTCCGACCACCTTCTCAGTCGTTCGGCACCCCGAACTTATAGCATTATATGCATCAGCTCCGAATCATGTCTTGGGCCATTGGTTGGGTTTGCCCGGCTCCCATGTTTTGGTACCTTATGTTCCGCAATATCGGCTAAGGTAGTGCTGGGAGAACTACTGCGATTGTGTCCCGGTTCTTCCGGACGAACACCTTAGTAGAGAAAGCCGAAAACTGACTGTCATGATAAGGCAAGAGCTGGTCAGCTGTTCGAGAGGTTGTAAAATCTTTAAGGATTTATTCCGCATAATGCCACAATAAAATGCAGCATGCGAAGGATCGGTCCACCGATCAGGCGCTGTTAGAGCCCCTCGTGCGGTCTTCCGAACACCAGGGGTTGCGCCTCCCATACTCGAATTCCTATGGCTAAGTGAGAGTTTAAAGCCCTATAGTCTGATTTCCTGGTTCGCTGTGCTGAACACCTCCTTCATGGACCCAAGAGTGGGATAAAGAGTGTTCAGGTGTATCCCGAACACCCCCGTAGTTCCTACGTGGGGGCAAAAGCCGACGACTGGCCAATTCTCAAGACTTATATATTAAACGGCCGCGTGGGAATAAAATTTACACATGACAGGCACATACATATAAGTGACTCTGTTTTGCCTTACAAAGGACAGCACAATTGCCTTCAGGGAGAAATAATGTCTTTCATACATTGCTCTGCCACAAGACGGGCCCCCTTCAGGACACCATCATAATACAGTTCGGGCTTGCAGTGCTCCTTTCCCTCCGGCGGCCCTCGATCATTAGCTTCTCAGCATCAAGCTTCCCCCAGTGCACTTCCGCACGGGCAAATGCCATTCGTGTCCCTTCTATGCAAACCGACCGCTTAATGACGTCCAGCTGAGGGCACGCACTCACAATTCACTTCACGAGCCCAAAGAAACTGCTCGGTATGGGCTCGGCGGGCCACAGCCGGATAACTAAATCCTTCATGGCTAGTTCGGCCGCCTAATGCAGTTCGATCAGCTATTTTAGCTGGTCGACAAACGGCATCGGATAATTCGGCGCCAAATACTGCGACCAGAAGAGCTTCTCCGCAGTTTCCTTCTTCTTAGCTCGGCAGAATTGAGCAGCATCAGATATGCTGCGTGGCAGATCTGCAAATGCCCCTGGAAAAATTAGGATTCAATGGGTCACCATGAATCTTCCCCACGAAGGCATAAGGCGCCTTGAATAAGAAAAACCCTTACCAGCCGCAATCTTCCGCGCCTCCTGAATATCCTTCAGAGCAGCCTGGGCTTCCTCCCGAGCATCATTCGCGGTCTGGAGAGCTTGGGCGAGTTTGGGTTCTTTCAATGATAAACTCTGCTCCAAACTCTCGCTTTTCTTTATGGTCTCCTGAAGCTCTCGTTCAGCTTCCATGACCCTCGCCTCGTGCTTCTCGCGGAGAGCCTGCTCCCCGGCCTCCTTCTTTTCGACCAAGGCAACAGCCTTCTTGAGTGCCTCAATCTCGGCATTTGCCCCTGGAGCGTGTGATATATATACTTTAAGATAGCCACAACTACTTGTGCTAAAACTTACTAAAAGTTTCAAAACATACCTTGTTTATCCTCCAGCTGCTTCTTCACTCGGCCGAGTTCCTCTTCGGCCCGCTCCAGACTCTGCTTGAGTCCGGACACCTCCGCAGTATGAGAGGAGGCAGTCGCTGCAGACGCCTGATTCATAAACCAATAGATCTATGTCATTAGCTAAGTCTCCTGCGGACAGAACTTTGATCCCCTGTCCGGTTCCTGTCCTCTCCGAACAATGCATCAGGGGCTGCTATCTATACTATGACAATCTTCTATACAACTCTTAAAACATACCTCCAAGCCTTTTATAAGGCTGACGCAGGATTCATCCAGTCCGCTCTCGGCGGCCTAAATCTTCTCTATCACCATGCCCATAAGGGCGCGGTGTTCATCAATGATGGACGCGCTCTCCATTGTTGTTGATAGGCCACCCAGCACCTTTGGTTGGACGGAGGTCGCGGGTGGAGCAGGATCGCCCCCTCCAGTCAAGAGGGGCTGCCTGCCTGACCCTGGAGCCTTAAGGGTCTCCGGGACTGTGTCCGGCTGTGGGCCGAATCCACGATCGCCCCCGCCGTCGACGTTCATGGGAACCACCGCTCCCGCGTGTCCGGCCCCCGAGGTACGCCCCCTGGCTCAGGTCCTTCTTGGACGACACCTCGGTGTCACAACCAGGCTTTAGGGAAGGGTCCCTGGGAGGTGTCTCGCTCTCCAAGGCATCGGAGCTCAACGAGTCCTCCGACGAGGCCTGTTGGGCAGGAGACCTCGTCGGACTGTAAAAAGTAAGGTGCAAATCAAAATACTACATTCTAGTAAAGAAGTGGGATGCCTGAATATGTTCGGATTTCATGCACTTACGAGTTTACCAGGGGCTGGGCCCTGGGATCCCACTCCGGGCTGCTATCCGTAACCGTGGTGGACGCCTCGGGGATGGATGTTCTACCCCTCTCAGGCGAATCTGCTTCTAAGGATGAGGAGGATGTCCTTTTCTTCCTCCCCCTCATAGGGGACTCGAGATCTTCTTCCTCCTCATCCTCTCCCTCCTCCTCGTCCTCTTCCTCCTCCTCGTCCTCGCCGGAGGAGGGGTGGTCACTAGAGTCTTCGGACTTCATGTCCGAAGCACCACGACAACAGAGACCGCTTCTGGTCTCCTTGGCCTTTTTGTTGGCCTCTTTCTTCGGTGCCTTGTAAGGCACTGGGACCAGCATCTTCATCAGAAGAGGTCCCGCCAGTTCTTCCGGCAGCGGGGCCGGACAGTAAATCTGCTCTGCCTTCTTCGTCCATCCCTGAGGTGATCGTGGAAGAGCACGTTAAAAAACATCTCCCTCGGGACATATCAATGAAACATACGGATGGCCAAGACATAATGACGACTTACCAGACTGGCGGGGTGGGAGAGTTGGTACCCGCGGTCCGCGGCAGAGTCCGACCATGGTTTGCCGGACTTGAAGGGCACTTTCCAGATGTCCTTGTGCGAGGAGCCGAAAAGCTCCCGCAGGGTGTGGTGCTCGGCCGGGTCATACTCCCACAAATCACAACCTCTGTGCTGACAAGGAAGGATCAGGCAGACCAGCATCACCTGGACCACGTCAACAAGCCTGATGGCCTTGTCCTCCATACTTTTGATGCGCGCCTAGATCACTGACAATTCGTCGGACGATGACCAGTTCACGCCCTTCTTGGGCCAGGACGTGAGCCGCAAAGGGGCTCCAGATCGAAACTCAGGAGCAGCGGCCCACTTTTTGCCGCGCGGCTCAGTGATATAGAACCACTGTTGTTGCCACTCCTTGATGGAGTCGTTGAAAGTACCCGTCGGCCATGTGACCTTGGGCATCCTGCTCACCATGGCACCTCCGCACTCGGCATGTTCGCCATTCACCACTTTGGGTTTCACATTGAAGATCTTGAGCCATAGCCCGAAATGATGCAAGATGCGGAGAAAGGCCTCGCACACGACGATATACGTCGAGATGTTGAGGAAAGAATTGGGGGATAGATCGTGAAAATCAATCCCGTAGTAATACATGATGCCGCAAACAAAAGGGTGAAGGGGAAACCCAAGCCCGCGGACGAAATGGGGGAGGAAAACGACTCTCTCATAGGGCTCCGGAGTAGGGACGATCTATCCTGCCATTGGGAGACGATGGCCGATTTTCTTGGCCAGATATCGGGCCGCCCGCAGCTTTTTAATATCCTTCTCCTGGACGGAGGAGGCCATCCACTTGCCTCCTGCTCCGGATCCAGAAATTTTTGGAGGATCTTTGTTGGTGGGGAAGATGAATGCTTGGGCGCTAGGGCTCGGGTGAAAAGAAGGGGGCGAGCAGAAGGAGAAGAAGGCGTGGGTAGAAAGGAGGAGGCCTTTCCCCTTTATAGAGGCGATGAAACTTTATGCCTCCCCGCTTGCCTAATGGAACCTGCTCGTTCCCCACTCACCATAATTGGTGGTACGGTTGGGTTACCCACGCTCGTATTGAAGAGGATCCCGTATTAAGGGGACATGATCTCTACTTCGACAGGACGTGCCAACGAAACTGCCTCGAAATATGTGCGGAAGCAGGTTGTAGAAAACAGTTCAAATAATCACCAAGCCGTGGCATGACGTCACACTATGAAGAGTTGTCAGCAGATTAGATCTGTGGTTTATTATTCTCTCTACGATGGTATATGGAATTTATCTTGCAGAGCCGGACATGGTCCTTGTGTTCGGAATTTATCTTGATGTATTCGGAGATGGAACCCGCCTCGCAATGCCGAAGACAATCTACGCGCCGGACTCATCGTCATTGAAGCCTGGTTCAGGGGCTACTGAGGGAGTCCTGGATAAGGGGGTATCCGGATAGCCGGACTATATACTTTGGCCGGACTGTTGGACTATGAAGATACAAGATTGAAGACTTCGTCCCGTGTCCGGATGGGACTCTCCTTGGCGTGGGAGGCAAGCTTGGCGATTCAGATATAGATCTCCTTCTCTGTAACCGACTTTGTGTAACCCTAGCCCCCTTCGGTGTCTATATAAACCGGAGGTTTTAGTTCGTAGGACTCAACAAACAACAACAATCATACCATAGGCTAGCTTCTAGGGTTTAGCCTCTCTGATCTTGTGGTAGATCAACTCTTGTAATACTCATATCATCAAGATCAATCAAGCAGGAAGTAGGGTATTACCTCCATCGAGAGGGCCCGAACCTGGGTAAACATCGTGTCCCCAGTCTCCTGTTACCATTAGCCTTAGACGCACAGTTCGGGACCCCCTACCCGAGATCCGCCGGTTTTGACACCGACAGTGGCGTCGCTTCGGGCGTCCCGTGGGCGCGTGCTTCATCTTGGAGTCCCACAGCGTTGAGGCGGAGCCTCTGGACAACACGGAGAGGCGGGGTGGTGGCTATGGCCACGGCGACGGCAAGTGGCAGCGACGATCTCTGCTCGGTGGTCACGTGCGAGAGAGCCAGAGAAGAGGAGAGGAAGCAGTGAGTGAGGGACAGGGGCAAGGGGTCACGGGGCGTCTCTGGACGCGGGTTAGAACGAGGAGGAGAAGCAGGAGGTGGCGGGGAGACGTGGCCACGGTCGCTCGCATGTGGGCACACAGCTGCTTCGGGGCGAGGGGAGGAAGATGACGGAGGCGCCAGGTGGGCTGGGCTAGTTGGGTGGGCCGCCAACTGGGCCGACCAGCTGCAGTGTTGGGCCGCACACGTAAGTCCCAGGTAAGTTTTCCTTTTCTTTCTGTTTTTCTATTTTCTATAACATTTAGGGCTTTTCTAAAAATACCTAGACCCTTCCAAAAATCATGAAACTTGTTCAAGCCTACTGCTTAGAATATATCCAACAATAGACATTTTAGTTTCAGATTATTTGGACATTTAAAATATTTTATAGCATTTAAATGTCCAAATGCAAATAACATATGATTTAAACCAGTGACCTTAGGATGTCCTAGAAAATTGTGCACCATTGTTGTCAGGGGTTTTAGACCAAGGAAAATATGATGAACATTTTTTATGGGCATTTCAGGTTCATTTAAAAAGATTTTAGTAACCCTAGATCATTTTAAGGGGGTGCTGGTGTTCTGTCATCCCCATTTCAAATTTCCAGAGAATTTAAACATGATGCATGGAGAACAATGACAGGCAGGACTAAGCTAGGGCTGTGACAACTCACCCCCACTAAACAAGAATCTCGTCCCGAGATTCAAGACGTGAGGTAAAAGACGGAGGGGACACAAAGCTAACACGATCTTCACGATCCAACTGTGCTTCATGAGAACGTTGATTCGATCATCATCTTTGTCTCGATGTCTTGCACTGAAAACTCCATCCACATGAAAATGATAAGAAAGGAAACTCTAGAAGAATCGATCTTCTTGAAGATTGATCAATCATCGATCAACTCACAAAATGAGACATTAGCACATCTCTTAAGTGGCAAAAATAATTACTTTTGATACATGGATCATCGAAACTCTCTAAACCAGCCTAAGGCAATTCACCAACAATCGTTTGATGGAGTATGAAGGAATGGCATACCCATACTAGGATGGATGATGTGTATTACCTTGTTGAGGACAACACAATGGATGATTTTGCTTATCATCGGAAATGGATGGGACCCATGGTAGACTGGCACAACGACGGGTGCAAGCTGGGAACAAAATGAAAATGCTGGGAATGATTCTAGTAACTGGGGAAAAACTCAACAAACGAGAGTGGGTCCACTGTTTGAAAAGTAATAGCATAACCGAGGGAACTGGGAGCAATCCCAGTTAGTGCCGGTGATAACACCTAGTGCTTGTGCATGCTCTCAAGAACTTGAGCATTTCCATGTTCATCAGGGTTTTACCAACATCCGTGTCAAGGGTCCTGGTAACACAACATACCAACATGATGGATATTGGTGGAGGATGCAGATGCAAGGGAAGATAACACTTTCTCATATTTCACCTTAGCGAGGCCAAGGGGACAAAATCTGGATGATCGACCGAGAGACATTTAGCACTCTGCTTCTAATGTTCTCCTTGATGTGCTAGAGCAACCCATTTATTAAAATGGTTTGGTACCTAGAACATCAAGTAAAGGTCGGACTTCGGAAGCACAAGAATCCATAAGGAATAACTTCTGGAGCAAATCCTATGAAATCCTTATGGGGAGGTGGCCAACTTCCTCAATCAAGATACTACAATAATAGGTCTTCTGGCTGGGCGTGTTGGCCACGACACCCACTTTACCGGGTTATAGAGAGACCAATATTATACTTCTTGGGAAACGTTCCAACCATCAAGTCTGCCTGAGATTCAGATTTGGTTGGTGTTAGAATATTCAGATCTGGGCGTGTTGGCCACGACATCCACTTTACCGGGTTATAGACGGGTGCAAGTCTAGAAAGTGCTTGGGAAACTTCTTCTCCTTGAACAACCCAATCAGTGGCTTGGTGTGCTAGGGACACATATAGAATGAAGGTTGCAAGTCTCCAAACCATAGAATACTTCACACGTATGCATGACCGATTTGGGATGATTCCAGAGGAAGCAACATTGACTTTCTTGAATCCACGACGGCAACTTGCATCAGATGCACATGAGTTAGAGAAAATCACTTCTTTCATCCGCACATATGCTTCATGAACGGAACATGAGGGAAATGCTTATAAAGTTTTCAACACTAGCATAATGTTCAACCAAATCATGGAGGAGATAAGAATGTTGTCGATGGGCTCAACAACAATTCATCCAGGTTTCCATATAAATGGAACTCCACATTCATGTCAATAGGGTGTTAGCATTGGTCAGACCCAAAGGATATAATGGTGTATGCTCAAGGAAACAACCATGAGTAAGACAACATTATAAATATTGTTGGTTCTGATTTTATTTGACGTCAGCTCATACTCAAATCAAAGATTGGTTAAGACAATAGCACCGACAATTGATCACGAGGATCAACCGATGAAGATATCATCTTTCTTACACACACACACACACACACACACACACACACAAGATATCCCTTAAAATGAACTAAGTCGGGCAAGCTTCTATCTTCCAACTCTCCAAGTTGTTGTTTAGCTTAACCAACTAGCTCAGGGTATCCGACACAGATTCTTGGAGAAAGGGTGGTTTACAAGAAAACCAACTTGATCACGAACTCAACATAGCGGTTAGGTGACGACCTGGTGATACTTCCGAGAAGATATTCGGAAAATCATGAACGACCGATATGTTACTAAGCTCGGGAACAATCTTGCTTTTTAGGGCAAGACGATATGATCAAAAAAGCAAGGGATTGACACAATCCTAACTCATTGATCGAAGAGTGCACCAGAATTAGGGACTAGGTAGCATGATCAACCTTAGGGTGATGATTAAATAATCAACATGCTAAGAATGAGGTTATTGTCCATTTAACTACCAAGCAACCGAGTTGCTAGGAGTATAGATTTCACACATCACGGTTCACTCGTCGGCATTCCGGTTGCGACAACATGGAACCGAGGAATGAATAATGATGGCAAGAAGTATCACTACGTCAAGAATTCATAAGAGAAGGTGCAATTCTCATGACATTCCTGACATAAAGTGGGTAATACTTCAGGGTAGAACAGAACAAGAGCTAGATTAGCATTTTGATCTGCGGAACACAACTGCTTTGACCCAATCCTATAAATGGATAAGGTACTCGAGTTTGTTTCTCCTAGTCATTCCAGAATAGAATGGCTTGATGGACCACAAGAGTAATAGGCATCGATAAACATGATTGCACAACTACTCCTTACTATCAATTGATAGACGAAGGTCAGAAACAACTGAAGAGGGACAACTCAAGGAACATATGATTTTCTAAGTTGTGGATGCATGGATTAGCATGTCGAACAAAGTTCAACAGATTTCTTCCGGATAACCCATGCAGAAAGGTAGGACTGGCAGAGTCACAATATATAATGGAGAACTCATTGAGAGCACTCTTGTTGTGATCTTTTGGTTCAGAAGAACTTCTGTCATATTGGTTCATGGTATTAGAAGAATGATATACCACGGGCCTCGAGGATTATCACAAAGGTTAATAATAACCTAAGGGAACTAGGAAATACTATCAACACAAAGTAAGTAGGGTGAATCTCGGGTTCAGAAACCCAGGTATAGAATACCTACCAACTAAATGACATCACGGGATGCTTTCGAGAATGACGGCCAGAATCATCACACTGGGACACAGAACATGGCTAGATTACTAGGTGATACTCTAGACACCTAGGGTCATAATAATAGCTCCAACATAGATGCCGAGGCAATGAAGCACATCAACACACCGATTAGTGTGGATAATCTGGCCCAAAGGAACATCGGGAACGGAAGAAGGGATCTGCAACTGCATCAGACTGTTCAGAAACCTAGGATGACTTGGACAGCAAAATGGTTTTCTACGTCTTAAGCTTGCGTTGGTTTTCCTTGAAGAGGAAAGGGTGATGCAGCACAGTAGCATAAGTATTTCCCTCAGTTTTTGAGAACCAAGGTATCAATCCAGTAGGAGGCTCCTCACAAGTCCCACGCACCTACACAAACAAACAAAGAACTCGCAACCAACGCAATAAAGGGGTTGTCAATCCCTTCACGGCCACTTGCAAAAGTGAGATCTGATAGAGATAATATGATAAGATAAATATATTTTTGGTATTTTATGATATAGATTGGAAAAGTAAAGGTGCAAATAAAAGTAGATTGAAAGCTTATATGATAAGAGATAGACCCGGGGGGCATAGGTTTCACTAGTGGCTTCTCTCAAGATAGCAAAATTATTACGATGGGTGAACAAATTACTGTCAAGCAATTGATAGAAAAGCGAATAATTATGAGATTATCTAGGCATGATCATGTATATAGGCATCACGTCCGTGACAAGTCGACCGACTCATGCCTGCATCTACTACTATTACTCCACACATCGACCGCTATCCAGCATGCATCTAGAGTATTAAGTTCATGAAGAACAGAGTAACGCATTAAGAAAGATGACATGATGTAGAGGGATAAACTCATGCAATATAATATAACTCCCATCTTTTTATCCTCGATGGCAACAATACAATATGTGCCTTGCTGCCCCTGCTATCACTGGGAAAGGACATCGCAAGATTGAACCCAAAGATAAGCACTTCTCCCATTGCAAGAAAGATCAATCTAGTAGGCCAAACCAAACCGATAATTCGAAGAGACTTGCAAAGATAACTTAATCACACATAAAAGAATTCAGAGGAGATTCAAATATTTCTCATAGATAAACTTGATCATAAACCCACAATTCATCGGATCTCGACAAACACACTGCAAAAAGAGTTACATCGAATAGATCTCCAAGAAGAGGAAGGAGAACTTTGTATTGAGAATCAAAGAGAGAGAAGAAGCCATCTAGATAATAACTATGGACCCTAAGGTCTGTGGTAAACTACTCACAACTCATCGGAGAGGCCTTGGAGTTGATGTAGAGGCCCTCCGTGATGGATTCCCCCTCCGGCTACGGCTCCAAGATGGGATCTCGCGGATACAGAAGGTTACGGTGGTGGAAATAGTTTTTTGATGGCTCCCCTGATGGTTTCGGGGTGCATGGGTATATATGGGAGGAAGAAGTACGTCGGTGGATGCTCGAGGGGGCCATGAGGGTGGGGGGCGTGCCCACCTGTAGGGGCCGCGTCGGGCACCCTCGTGGCCTCCTCGCTTGTTTCTTGACTTGCACTCCAAGTCCTCTGGATAACATTTGTTCCAAAAAGATCGCTCCCGAAGGTTTCATTCCGTTTGGACTCCGTTTGATATTCATTTTCTTCGAAACACTTGAATAGGCAAAAAACAACAATTTGGGTTGGGCCTCCAGTTAGTAGGTTAGTTCCAAAATGATATAAAAGTGTAAAGTAAATCCCATAAACATCCAAAACGGGTAATATAATAGCATGGAACAATAAAAAATTATAGATACGTTGGAGACGTATCAAGCATCCCCAAGCTTAATTCATGCTCGTCCTCGAGTAGGTAAATGATAAAAACAGAATTTTTGATGTGGAATGCTACCTAGCATATTTCTCAATGTATTTCTCTTTATTGTGGCATGAATGTTCAGACCCAAATGATTCAAAATAATGGTTCATATTGACATAAAGAATAATAATAGTTCAAGCATACTAACTAAGCAATCATGTCTTCTCGAAATAACATGGCTAAAGAAAGTTCATCCCTACAAAATCATATAGTTTGGTCATGTTTCATTTTCGTCACACAAGAATGCTCTCATCATGCACAACCCCGATGACGAGCCAAGCAATTGTTTCATACTTTAGTAATCTCAAACGTTTTTCAACCTTCACGCAATACATGAGCGTGAGCCATGGATATAGGACTATGGGTGGAATGGAATATAATGATAGGAGTTATGTGGAGAAGACAAAAAGGGAGAAAGTCTCACATCGACGAGGCTAATCAACAGGCTATGGAGATTCCCATCAATTGATGTCAATGCGAGGAGTAGGGATTGCCATGCAACGGATGCACTAGAGCTATAAATGTATGAAAGCTCAATAAAAGAAACTAAGTGGGTGTGCATCCAACTTGCTTGCTCATGAAGACCTAGGGCATTTTGAGGAAGCCCATCGTTGGAATATACAAGCCAAGTTCTATAATGAAAATTCCCACTAGTATATGAAAGAGACAACAAATAAGACTCTCTATATGAAGAACATGGTGCTACTTTGAAGCACAAGTGTGGAAAAAGATAGTAACATTGTCCCTTTTATTTTTTTATTTTTTTTATTTTGGGCCTTTCCTTTTTTTATTTGGCCTTTCTTTTTTTCTTTTTTTTCTTTGGCCTTTCTTTTTTTTGGCCTTTTTTTCTTTTTTTTTCTTTGGGACAATGCTCTAAAAATGACGATCATCACACTTCTATTTAATTACAACTCGATACTAGAACATAGTATGACTCTATATGAATGCCTCCGGCGGTGTACCGGGATGGGAAATGAATCAAGAGTGACATGTATGAAAAATTATGCATGGTGGCTTTGCCACAAATACGATGTCAACTACATGATCATGCAAGGCAATATTACAATGATGATGTGTGTCATGATAAACGGAATGGTGGAAAGTTGCATGGCAATATATCTCGGAATGGCTATGGAAATGCTATAATAGGTAGGTATGGTGGCTGTTTTGAGGAATATATAAGGAGGTTTATGTGTGATACAGCATATCATATCACGGGGTTTGGATGCACCGGCGAAGTTTGCACCAACTCTCAAGGTGAGAAAGGGCAATGCACGGTACCGAAGAGGCTAGCAATGATGGAAGGTGAGAATGTGTATAATCCATGGACTCAACATTAGTCATAAAGAACTCAAATACTTATTGCAAAAATCTACAAGTCATCAAAAACCAAGCACTACGAGCATGCTCCTAGGGGGATAGATTGGTAGGAAAAGACCATCGCTCGTCCCCGACTGCCACTCATAAGGTTGACAATCAAATAACACCTCATGCTTCAAATTTGTCACACAACAGTTACCATACGTGCATGCTACAGGACTTGCAAACCTCAACGCAAGTATTTCTTAAATTCACAATAACATCAACTAGCATGACTATAATATTACCACCTTCATATATCAAAACAATTGTTAAGCATCAAGTTGATCATAGCATCCAATTCACTTCTATGATAGTTTTTATTATACTCAACTTGGATGCCCACCATTCTAGGACCAATTTTATAACCATAGCAAATACCATGCTATTCTAGAAGACTCTCAAAATAATATAAGTGAAGCAAGAAAGATCAATAATTTCTACAAAATTAAGCCACCCCCGTGCTCTAAAAGATATAAGTGAAGCACTAGAGCAAAAATTATCTAGCTCAAAAGATATAAGTGAAGCACATAGAGTATTCTAATAAATTTCAAATCAAGTATTTATCTCCCAATAGGTGTGTACAGCAAGGATGATTGTGTTAAACTAACAAGCAAATACTAATATCATACACGACGCTCCAAGCAAAACACATATCATGTGGCGAATAAAAATATAGCTCCAAGTAAAGTTACCAATAGACGAAGACGAAAGAGGGGATGCCTTTCGGGACATCCCCAAGCTTAGGATTTTGGTTATCCTTGAATATCTTGGGGTGCCATGGGCATCCCCAATCTTAGGCTTTTGCCACCCTTTATTCCATAGTCCATCAAATCTTTACCCAAAAATTGAAAACTTCACAACACAAAACTCAACAGGAAATCTCATAAGCTCCGTTAGTGCAAGAAAGAAAAACCACCACATAAGGTACTATAATGAACTCATTCTTTATTTATATTGGTGTTAAACCTACTGTATTCCAACTTCTCTATGGTTCATACCCCTAAATACTAGCCATAGATGCATCAAAATAAGCAAACAACACACTAAAAACAGAACCTGTCAAAAACAGAACAGTCTGTAGAAATCTGTAACTTTAGAATACTTATGGAACTCCAAAAATCCTACCAAAATAGGAAGTACTAGGGAATTTGTCTATTGATCTACATCAAAAAGAATCAACGCTAAATCATGTTTCTGTGATTTATTGAATTGTTTCTCGTGAGCGCAAAGTTTCTGTTTTTCAGCAGAATCAAATTAACTATCACCATAGGTTATCCTATAGGTTATACTTGGCACAAACACTAATTAAAACATAAAAACAAATCTAACCAGAATATACATTAATTATTTATTGAAAAACAGAAAGTAAAAATATTGGGTTGTCTCCCAACAAGCGCTTTTCTTTAAAGCCTTTTAGGTAGGCATTGATAATTTTAATGATGCTCACATGAAAGACAAGAATTGAAGCGCAAGGAGAGCATCATGAAACACATGACAAAACACATCTAAGTCTAACATACTTCCTATGCATAGGCATATTATAAACAAACAAATTTTCAAGGCAAGCAAAAACTAGCATATGCAAGGAAGAAGAAAGAGACGATAGCAATCTCAACATGACGAGAGGTAATTTAGTAACATGAAAATTTCTACAACCATCTTTTCCTCTCTCATAATAATTACATGTAGGATCATAAGAAAGTTCAACCATATAGCTATCACAAAACATATTTTCAACACGATCCACATGCATGCAAAGTTGACACTCTTCCAAGATAGTGGGATTAACATTAACTAAAGTCATGACCTCTCCAAACCCACTTTTATCAAAAATATCATAAGATTGAACATACTCCAAATATGTGGGATCTAAAGTTGACACTCTTCCAAAACCACTTTCAATATTATTTCAAACACTATTATCAATCTCATATTCATCATGGGGCTTAAATAAATTTTCAAGATCATAAGAAGAATCACCCCAATCATGATCGTTGCAACAAGTAGTAGACATAGCAAAACTAGCATCCCCAAGCTTAGGGTTTTGCATATTATTAGCACAATTGACATCAAGAGAATTTATAGTAAAACTATTGCAATCATGCTTTTTATTCAAGGAGCTATCATGAATCTCTTCATAAATTTCTTCATCACAATTTTTTAGATTCACGAATTTCAAGCAAAACTTCATAAAGATAATCTAGTGCACAAAACTCACTAGAATTGGTTCATCATAATTGGATCTCTTAAAAGATTAGCAAGCGGATAAGGATCCATAGATCTTAGGTTCTCTGTTTAGCAATAAATAAACAAATATTCCAACCGAACGAGCAAACGAGCCAAGTAAGACATCAAAGCAAACAAAAAAATGAACAGAAGAAGGGCGAATAAAATGGCAAGGGTGAAGTGGGGGAGAGGAAAACGAGAGGCAAATGGAAAATAATGTAAATGCGAGGGAGATGAGTTTGTGATGGGTACTTGGTATGTCTTGACTTGAGCGAAGACCTCCCCGGCAACGGAGCCAGAAATCCTTCTTGCTACGTCTTGAGCTTGCGTTGGTTTTTCTTGAAGAGGAAAGGGTGATGCAGCACAGTAGCGTAAGTATTTCCCTCAGTTTTTGAGAACCAAGATATCAATCCACTAGGAGGCTCCTCACAAGTCCCACGCACCTACACAAACAAACAAAGAACTCGCAACCAACGCAATAAAGGGGTTGCCAATCCCTTCACGACCACTTGCGAAAGTGAGATCTGATAGAGATAATATGATAAGATAAATATATTTTTGGTATTTTATGATATAGATTGGAAAAGTAAATATGCAAATAAAAGTAGATTGAAAGCTTATATGATAAGAGATAGACCAGGGTCATAGGTTTCACTAGTGGCTTCTCTCAAGATAGCAAAATTATTACGATGGGTGAACAAATTACTGTCGAGCAATTGATAGAAAAGCGAATAATTATGAGATTATCTAGGCATGATCATGTATATAGGCATCACATACGTGACAAGTAGACCGACTCTTGCCTGCATATACTACTATTACTCCACACATTGACCGCTATCCAGCATGCATCTAGAGTATTAAGTTCATGAAGAACAGAGTAACGCATTAAGAAAGATGACATGATGTAGAGGGATAAACTCATGCAATATGATATAAACCCCATCTTTTTATCCTCGATGGCAACAATACAATACGTGCCTTGCTTCCCCTACTGTCACTGGGAAAGGACACCACAAGATTGAATCCAAAGCTAAGCACTTCTCCCATTGCAAGAAAGATCAATCTAGTAGGCCAAACCAAACCGATAATTCAAAGAGACTTGCAAATATAACTTAATAACACATAAAAGAATTCAGAGGAGATTCAAATATTTCTCATAGATAAACTTGATCATAAACCCACAATTCATCGGATCTCGACAAACACACCGCAAAAAGAGTTACATCGAATAGATCTCCAAGAAGAGGAAGGAGAACTTTGTATTGAGAATCAAAGAGAGAGAGAGAGAAGAAGCCATCTAGCTAATAACTATGGACCCGAAGGTCTGTGGTAAACGACTCACAACTCATCAGAGAGGCCTTGGAGTTGATGTAGAGGCCCTCTGTGGTGGATTCCCCCTCCGGCGGAGCGCCAGCGACGGCTCCAAGATGGGATCTCGCAGATACAGAAGGTTACGGTGGTGGAAATAGTTTTTCGGTGGCTCCCCTGATGGTTTCGGGGTACATGGGTATATATGGGAGGAAGAAGTACGTCGGTGGACGCTTGAGGGACCCACGAGGGTGGGGGGCGCGCCCACCTGTAGGGGGCACGCCGGGCACCCTCGTGGTCGCCTCGCTTGTTTCTTGACTTGCACTCCAAGTCCTCTGGATCACCTTTGTTCCAAAAAGATCGCTCCCAAAGGTTTCATTCCGTTTGGACTCCGTTTGATATTCCTTTTCTTCGAAACACTGAAATAGGCAAAAAAACAGCAATTTGGGTTGGGCCTCCAGTTAGTAGGTTAGTCCCAAAAATGATATAAAAGTGTAAAGTAAAGCCCATAAACATCCAAAACGGGTAATATAATAGCATGGAACAATCAAAAATTATAGATACGTTGGAGATGTATCACGTTTGTAAATGCTCGAAAATATTTAAGACATCCTGCAAATGGTGGCATAACCACTTGATCGTCGCAATATGAAGGTTTTGAGACCAACTATGGACACACATAAGTAGAAGAGACTGAACTGAGGCTTGAATCCATCAATCCTATAAGTTCATGAATTAGTAATACGTGATCCTGATAGAAAGAGGAGGAAGCCTAGTTCCTTAACCCCGTAGGAATGATAGGATGACTCAGACCAGAAGGGCATAAGGTAAAGTAGTAAAAAGAGCCTTATGTTCCCATCCGCAATCAATTCCCTTATATACTAAAGAATTTCTAGACTCGAATTTGAGCAGTTTGGCTTGGTAATCCTACAGGCAGTCAGGCTCTGATACCAACGCTGTCAGGACCCCAATCCTAAGTCACACCGATCTAGCATGTAACACATCATATCACTTTGCATCCTCACGCACGATATTCCCACAGGTGCCACCTTACCTGGCCTGGACCGTTTGCGCCTTTTGGCTCACGTATATGATAGTGCTGCTAGCATCCATATGACAAAGAATCCAGGCTGACATGACTAGTCGTGGACCCAAAGTGGCCCTAACACACTATAGGACATGTTCGTCACCATTCCAATTCATCTCCGATGAATCAGACCTGACTCAACTCTAAGCAGTAGCAGGCATGACAAACAAGCAAGAATGAGTAGGCACATCAGGGCTCAAACAATTCCTACTCATGCTAGTGGGTTTCATCTATTTACTGTGGCAATGACAGGTCATGCAAAGAAAGGGTTCAACTACCGCAACATGTAACAGTTGAATCGTTGTTGTCCTAATGCAGTAAAATAGAGCAGGAGCGAGAGAGTGGGATTGTCTCGGAATGAACAAGGGGGTTTTGCTTGCCTGGCACTTCTAAAGATAGTATAGCTCTTCATTGGTGTCATCAAACTCATCGTCGAAACCACGTCTATCGAGAGGGGACAAATGCTGGCAACAGAGAAGGAAACACAATCAATGCAATACACAATATGATGCATGATCATGACATGGAAATATGAGGGTGTTGGCCTAATGCAACTACAACCAGATGGGTTTGGGTCATTTTGAACCAAAGGTTCAAATCCAAACTCAAACTATGAATTTAAATAGTGCATTATCATGTTTTGATCCAAACAGCAATGTTAAGTTGTTTAAACATGCATGAAACCAATACAGATGGATAGATTGGATTTTTCTGATCATTTTTCATATATAACTTATTTCATTTGGAATTATAGATTAATTTCTATGGTTTTTAGAAGTTTTAGCTATTTTCTAAAATAATAAATCATTTCCTGATTTATTTAAATTTCCAGAAAACCTTTATGACGTCAGGGTGACATCAGCACTGCATCAGCAGGTCAAAGGCGCCAGCCCAGGTCAAACCTGACGGCTGGGACCCACATGTCAGTGTCTAACTAACTAATGTAAGTTAATTAACACTAATACTAATCCTAATCTAGACTAGTTAAGGCCCTGGTCCCACATGTGAGTATTAGCAAGGCTAATAAAGTTTAATCAGCACTTAACCCAGGATTAGCAGGGCCCTGGGCCCACACATCAGCGACCCTAGGAGGTCAAACCCCAGGTCAAAACGGTCAACACGCCAGACCTGGTCCATGGCTCGTCGCCGGCGAGGCCAGGGACGGCAAAGGTTCTCAGAATCGCTCCTCTGGCAGCCAAAAGACCAGCGGAGGGCATCTACACGTAGCCCAGACTCTCGCGCATCCAAAGCAACAGGCGACAACAGTTGGGGTGGCCGGAGTTGACGGCGGCGAGCTCTAAGGCAGCGGCCGGAGTTCGGGTGAGCTCGGGTTCGGCGTTAGGGAGTACGGCAGGAGGCAAGGAGGGGTGCTACGACCTCCTGGGGGTGCACTAAGCACGGATGTGTGCTTGATTGCAGCTCTAGGTGACGGTGTCCACGAAGGCGACATGGCCGGCGGAGCCAAGCTCTCGGGCTCGATGGCAATGGCGTTAGCGGGAGGGAAGAGAGTCGGGGAAGAGGGGGAACCAATGCATCAGCTCACAATGGGTGCAGTGGTGGCCTCGGCGAGCTTGGGGAGGCACCGGAGCAAGCGGAGCATCGAGGGGGATCTCCGGCGGCCGGCGATGGGAACAAAGACGGCGGCGTCGCTTCAGGCGTCCCATGGGCGCGTGCTTTGTCTTGGAGTCCCATGGCGTCGAGGCGGAGCCTCTGGACAACACGAAGAGGCGGGGTGGTGGCTCTGGCCATGACGATGGCGAGTGGCGGCGACGAGCTCCGCTCGGTGGTCGCGTGCGAGAGAGCCAGAGAAGGGGAGAGGAAGCAACGAGTGAGGGAGAGGGGCGAGGGGTCACGGGCGTCTCCGGATGCGGGTCAGGACGAGGAGGAGAAGTAGGAGGTGGCGGGGAGATGTGCTTGCGGTCGCTCGCATGCGGGCACGCAGCTGCTTCAGGGCGAGGGGAGGAAGACGACGGAGGCGCCAGGTGGGCTGGGCCAGTTGGCTGGGCCGCCAACTGGGCCGGCCAGCTGCAGTGCTGGGTCGCACAGGTAAGTCACAGGTAAGTTTTCCTTTTCTTTCTGTTTTTCTATTTTTTGTAACATTTAGGGCTTTTCTAAAAATACCTAGACCCTTCCAAAAATCATGAAACTTGCTCAAGCCTACTGCTTAGAATATATCCAATAGTAGACATTTTAGTTTCAGATTATTTGGACATTTAAAATATTTTATAGCATTTAAATGTCCAAATGCAAATAACTATGATTTAAACCGGTGACCTTAGGATGTCCTAGAAAATTGTGCGCCATTTTTGTCAGAGGTTTTAGACCAAGGCAAATATGATGAACATTTTTGAAGGGCATTTCTGGTTCATTTAAAAAGATTTTAGTAACACTGGATCATTTTCAGGGGGTGTTGGGGTTCTGTCATCTCCATTTTAAATTTCCAGAGAATTTAAACATGATGCATGGAGAATATGCATGACAGGCAGGACTAAGCTAGGGCTGTGACATCATGTATAAATGTTAATCTTCGATCATGTATATAAATTTTTTAATCAAGCATTTGAAAAACATTGTTGAACACGTGTTTGAAAAATGTCAATCAACTGTTAGAAAAAATGTTAAATGTGTATTAAAAATGTTAATCTTTTTATTTGAAAACATTTAATCAAGCATTTGAGAAAAAGGTTTAAAATGTATAGAAAAATTGTTGACCATGTATTCAAAAGATTATATTATTGTATTTGAATTTCTTTAATCAAGCATTTAAAAATATAAAAATTGTGTATAAAAATGTTGACCATATATTAAAGTGTTAAATTAGTATTGGAAAACTGTTAAACATGTATTAGAAAAATGTTGTTGACATATACAAAAATGTAGTATGAAAACAAAAAAAAGAAAATCATATGAATGAAAAACGAAACAGAAAGAAATTAAACCAAAAAAAAGAAAACTAAAAATATAACCAAAGAAAGAAAGAATAAACAATGGAAAAACCGGAGAAGAAAAAAGAAAGGAAATAAAAGAAAGAAAAAATATGGAAAAAACGAAGAAGAAACAGTGGAAACGTCGACTTGTTTGGACTTTCTGCCACACACCTAAGGCATAGCCTAGTGGCTAGTCGCGCTCTCTCTAAACCTGAAGACCCCGGTTTGGATCCTTTCAACTCGCTTAATGGGAGATATAGCTCTCGTGCAGATACGATTCCCTGTGATCCCTTGCGAAGGCATTAATATGGGCCAGGAAAGCCCATCTACCCAGTCCTTGCCTAGCCTCTCACACTTGCTCATTGTCTTCCTCGAGGAAGACATATTTGGTTGGGGTCACCCCACGATGCTCTTGTTATACATGTATAAATGTTGATATGAGTTAATAAAGCCCAGTTGTCTTTTCTTAAAAAAAACTGCCTGTGCGTTTACTAAAGAACTCGTCTGAACCAAACCTGCTACAAAACTGAAGAACTGAAGAATCACGCATCAATACACAAACTGAAATTTAAACAAGCAAACTATGCACGTTACAACCAAGTGAATTCCACTGAACAATCTTAATCAACTGCTGGTCTGGCATTGACAAATTCAAGGGATGCTCAAAAGTTAAAATACTAGAATTTTCACATACTTTTCCCTGGGGCGGATTTAACTAATTAGACCAGTAGCAGCACCCATTTAATATTTAGCATTCAACACTCTTAAAGTCCTCTAATGATAAAATGGATCTTCAAGTCTACAAATGACAAAGGGGGTCTGATAGAAACATATCATTTGTGTAAAGGTGTTCGACACTTGAACCCTGCATCTTTAAAGGATTGCTCATATTAGAAAAAAACATCATTTTTGATGAAACATTAGTCAAGCACAATAGTACATGGAATGAAGCAGACCATAAATAATTCAGTGTAACCCTTAATACACCCATAACCGGGTTTTCTTTTTGAAAAGGAGGAATGCCCCCGGCCTCTGCATCAGAGTGATGCATGCACCCATGACCGTGAAAATCACTCTCAATGCTCCCAGGATCTTTCTCTGTCAATGAATTTGTCTCATCTTTCTGTTGCTGGGAACTCATAGGCAAGGCATGTGCATTGGTGGTTTTTGTAGACCGTTTCCTTCTTTTGTTTTTTTTTCTTGATTCCATTCAGCTGCTCCTACATGTGGAAGGAGAACAAAGTAAAATACTATACTTGAATGGACATGGAAGTAAATATCTTCTAGCATACAAAAGACACATTGTAGGAAATACTTGTCTCTTTAACTTTGGTTGGTCTTTTCCGCCCTTTCATATTTTTATGAATCTCATTCTCCTGTTGCTGAAAACAAAATGAACATAGAATTCAATCATACAAATAGACTATATTTTAAAGGTCAACAAAGTAATTGTTTTTCAGCATATAAATAACATGTCGTAGGTAATTCTTGTGTCTCTCTAGCTTTAGGTGGTCTTGTCTTCCATTTCTTGCATTGCCTATCCATACAAGTTTTATCTCGCTTTGAACCTTTTTTCTGTGGAGATTTTTCCTTTAGGCATGCGGCACTTAAATCCTAATTTGATTCTTGAGGTATCACTTGGGTATCACATTCCTCGACAAGGTGACATTATCGTTCCTTTTTTCAATTACTCTTCAACTTCCTTAGTGAGGATATCAAGTGCATTATCAAGTAAAATACGACATGGCTGAGAGCTTACTGCTTGAGTGCCCAAGTTGACAAATTTGTGTGTGAGAAATTTGCAGCTAAGAATGGCATCCAACATTGGACTCTCAACAACATTCCCTTCCACTTATATCTTGGATAGTTCCACACCGTGCACCTAGAGACCAAGGCTTTCAAATATAATGTGGTGGCGGTAATTTAATGTTCATCAAATCGAGAACTCTTAGAGCATGGGCACATAGTAGTCCAATTCTCTCAAATTGCCCACAACTATATGTGGCTATTTGTTCCAACGGATTACCAACAACCGTGCGCTCATCTCCAAATATTTGATCTCTGCAAGTACTTTACTGTTGGCTACTATAGATCTCACATGCTCTATTTGAAAACTTTCAAATATGCCAGGAGTGTATACCTCGCTTGCTTGGACTCACACCGGTGTAGTTATTTTGATTGTAGGTAGTTTCTCTCTGGACTCGTACTCCGAATCCAACTCATTGTCTCGTTTCCCTTGCACAACCCTTTCAAAATGCTTGAAAAAACGAACAAGGTCAAGGTCTGGTTTTAGGTGGAGTTTCGGGTCATTGTTTAGGCTCTCACCTAGTTGTGTGCTTCGCATCCCTATGGTGAAAGCATCCCTCATATAACATTCAACCCATTTTTCTATTACTTTATACTCTACCTTATTTCTCAGGGTGCAGAAAGTCTGCACAAATGTTTCCTTGTCCTCGCACCCGAACATACAAGCACTGAAATCCTTAATAAGATTTTATTCTTTAGTGCAATGAGCAGACAATGTTTGATGGCATTAGCTCTTTTATTGTCCTCCTCACCAGTCTTGTTTCAAATTTGTACTGGCCTGGTTTTCCATCAGATGAGTAATGAAGTAGGAGCGCAGCGCCGGCTCGTCGTCACCGTTGTCAGAGAAGAGGTTGGTCAAGGGAATGTGACAAGGGAACTTCCTGTGACGGTCCCCAAAGGGAGAAGCACGGAGAGCGTTCGGACGGAGCTACCGGTGCGTGCTCACGACGCTGCCGCATGCGCGCGCTCACGATGCTCTCTTCTGTGTTTTGGCGCCGGAAGACGATACATAGGCGAACTTTGGCGCAAGAATGGTTGGGTAGATGGGTTGGGTGATGGGCTCCGCTGGGTGAATGGGCCTGGATATTTTCTGGCCCAGTGCGACGCTGGGGTCGTTGTAAGGAGCCAGTTTCCACTCAGCTTAATTAACTGGTTGCGGCCGCCGGCTACATTGGTGAAGATCAATGTTGATGCATCAGTTGCAAACGTACATAGAAGAGGAGCTGTTGCTGCAGTATGCCGAGAACATGACGTAACTTTCTTGGAGCTCAAGTGATCATTTTCAGAGGTATAACCGACCCAACAACACTGGAGGCTCTTGTTGTCCGGGAGGCACTATCCCTCCCCGAGGATTTGAACCAACGAATAATTCATGTTGCATCCGACTGCAAGATGGTGATGGATGATATCATGCATCAGAGTCAGGCTAGCTATGGAGCCATCATACATGAAATTATAGACTATAGTAGTTCTTTCATTTCATGTAACTTTGTCCATGAGTTTAGGAGCTTCAACTTTGAAGCTCACAATTTAGCAAAGCACGTTTTGAAATTAGGGTTGGTCGTCTTATTTGGTTAGCACACCCCGATGATATGACGTTCGTTTGTATAAACATTGTGACGTTATAAATAAAGTTTCGCGAGATTGTCCAAAAAAAACGACTTAACCCGCACCAAAGCCCTCTCCCTCGCCCTTGCCGCCGTCGCAGCCTGTGCGGAGCTCGAAGCAGGGGTGGAGAGGGCAAAACAGTCCCGTGATGGAGTACGTCAACCCTCTCACCTGCTTCCGCGTCGACGGCCGCCGCCCCAACGAGGTCACGCCCCTCTCCTGACCTCCCTGTCTCACCTTCCTCTGCTTCACGCTCGACTGACTCCGGTTCTTGGCGGTTGGTGTCTCGCAGATGCGGCAGCTCAAGGGCGAGGTCGGCGTCGTCTCCAGGGCTGACGGCTCGGCGCTCTTCGAGATGGGCAACACCAGGGTCATCGCCGCCGTCTACGGGCCACGGGAGGTAGTCCATGTCCCTCATCTTGTTTGCACATATAGCTCGCGCACGCTAACTGTTCGATGCAATGCCTGTTAGGGATTAGCATGCCTGTTAAGGATTAGCGCGAGTTCTCTAGTTGATGATTGGTATTAAGGTGATTTGGGGAGCTTTTCTCGAATCGCACATGCCATGTATGACATAATGCCTGTGAGGATTAACGTCATGTTTGTTGGTAGTTAAGTTCTGGATTCAGGATTATGTTTTTCATAGAGCACATAGAATGTTTGATGGATTGTCTATGAAAGGCTACTGTGAAGTTTTAGTTACTTTTCGGATATATGTTGATTTGGGGTATCTCTTTTGAAGTTCATACAGCACGTTTGATGTGGTGTGTGTCTATGAAAGAATTTATTGTGATCTTTGTAGTTAATTTTCTGAATTAAATGACATGGAGCACTGAACTGGCACATTAGTCTTGTCATGTTGCGGATGCTATTGCAGAATGTCATCCTTCTGTGTTTTGGTACTGCAAATAACATGTTCTAGGAAACCGGTAGGATCAGTGGCGCCAGTAGAACATTTTTAGATCAACGGCTCCATTTCATTCAGGTTCAGTCCAAGGCATCCACGCCAAGTTCAGAAAGCAGTAAAAGCAAACTACTGAAACGAACTAAAAAGGTTAAACCATCTCCAAGTTTCCGTTCAAGCCATGATCTAACTATTACATGCAAAGGGCAATCCACGCCACATTTCAAGTAAAGCACCAGATCAGTCAAGCCCCTGCCGTTGGAGCCATCGGCGACCAGTAGGCAGCATCAAGGGTGGAGGCATGTCTCACCAGAGCGGTTGCCCGAGTCATCTGCTCGAGTGCCAGTAGAACATGGGGTGTTTTCTCACAGGACCTAGGGTGGCTCTTCCTTGTGTAGCTATGATATTGCCTTTTCATACCAGTTAGTTTTCCTCAATATGAATGGCTAACATATCCCAGCTTAAGACTAATGTTATTTTGCTTGTTTTACTCATTCAGATCCAAAACAGGAGTTAGCAACAAAACGGTCAAGAGGCTTTGGTAAGTTTATTAATCCAACGGAATCAAGCATTAAAGGTTCTCTTGTTAGGATGCGCTCATGAGAAATGTGTCTGCAGGTGCGTTGTGAGTATAGAATGGCAGAATTTAGCACTGGGGATCGAAGGAGAAAGCCAAAAGGTGACAGGTATGTTCCAGCTTAAGGAGGGAGAACCGTTGACTATGGTGGATTCATTTATTATCAGTACACACTTTTGTCATGACATATTTTCATACCATTATTTCAGGCTTATTCTCTGTGTTTTTTTTTCAAATATTAGATATCATTATTGTTGTCTAGATTGGGGACAGTGTTTTTTTTAGTTATGTCTGATTTGTTCTTAAAGGGGAAAGGTACTCAAAGCTAAGGGTGGTGTCATCTCAAGATCTTTTTAGGCCTGTAACATGATCAAATATTGCAATGCAATTAAAGTAGAAGTTCAGGAATTTCCTCATGTGAAATAAAACAGACAACGCTAATGTGTAGCTTAGTTCATTCATGTCAGTGTTTTGTGGTGAACAACTGAACACACAGCATGCTAAAGGAATAACATGATGCATCAGTTATAGTCTACTTGCTATTTTATTTCCTGCACAACTATGTAGTAATGAGGTGAATCTACAACTTCATGACAGGCGATCAACAGAGATTTCTCTTGTTATTCGACAAACAATGGAGGCAAGCATATTAACACATTTAATGCCACACTCACAGGTGAGTCATCTAACCAGTTGTGCTGCAAGAAACCTCTATCTTGAATTGTAAACAGGACCCACTTCGAATTCTTACTGTGTTTGCTTTGTAGATTGACATATTTGTCCAAGTTCTTCAAGCTGATGGTGGTAAGTGCACTATATTTGAATATTTCAGATTTTCTCTAATCAGCATGCATAAATAGAACCAACTTTATTTCTTTTGC
Source organism: Triticum dicoccoides (assembly GCF_002162155.2). Classification (NCBI taxonomy): domain Eukaryota; kingdom Viridiplantae; phylum Streptophyta; class Magnoliopsida; order Poales; family Poaceae; genus Triticum; species Triticum dicoccoides. The sequence continues at coordinate 110,862,118 of NC_041387.1, read as the reverse complement.
CAAACCAAAGGCACACAACACAAGACTTTATTTTTGTCCAGAGTCCGTTTAAATATTTTACTTGGTACACATGCATTTTCTTGCTTCCATTACCCAGTCCTGCTGTGACGTACTATTATTTTTGCCTATTTTGAAACGATTGTAGCATGAGTGGTACTTAATATGACTTCAATTTCTATCTTGATCATGACTGCGTGCATGACAGGAACCAGGTCCGCATGCATCAATGCTGCAACACTAGCACTTGCAGATGCTGGGATTCCAATGCGAGACATAGTCACATCTTGCAGTGCTGGGTACCTGTGTTCTACTCCTTTGCTTGGTATGGGCCTATTTTCTGCTCTCACGTCTATGACAAAGCCAAGAATCATCTCTGACAAAGAGGCCTCAACCATTCTAATATGTTATTTCAGATCTGAATTATATAGAAGACAGTGCTGGAGGCGTGGATGTCACCGTTGACATTCTTGCAAAGATGGACAAAGTGACTCTTCTGCAGGTTACAGAACAATCATAAACTTTGATTGCTCCAAATTTCAGGGCCTCCCTAGCCCACGTCTCATCCGCAGCACAAACTTTCTGATGCGGCGCATTTCTTATGTGCTTATTAGTTTGCTGCACGATATCATTCATTCACAGCAACACTAATGCTCAAAAGGCGGTTTTCAGATGGACGCGAAACTACCAATGGACACATTCGAGACTGTCATGGACCTTGCAACTGAAGGGTGCAAAGCGATCGCAACCTACATCCGGGAGGTTAAGAACCTTTCCTTATTCTCGGCCGCCCTTGCTCAATTATATCTTCTCCAAACTTGTCGTCCCACGATTGGACACACTGAAACCATATTGTTGTGCACACCAATGATTTCCCATTGTATGAAACCTGAATGCTGGTTGGTTGTGTTGTGATGCTGAAGCAGGTGCTATTGGAGAACACGAAGCAGCTGGAGTGTCAGCGAGGCTAGTTAAACCTAGCAGGTGGAGGCCATTGAACGAGAGCCCGTAGCACTTGAAGGCGGGTCTGTTGTGTAACGCTGATTGATGGCTTATCTGCCTAGCAGAGCTAGCATTGAGAGAAAAATGACACTGAACCTGTCAAAGATAGCTGGACCATCATTTTCCCTCCTAACGTAAATGCTGTAGCGCACAGGAGATGACATCTTGATTATGTGAAACCTTGATGTTGAACTTGGTATCCATGTTGTACTTTTGAAAATGTTTTAACATGGTGCAAGTTTAACTTAAATAGCAAACGGAGCATGGTACATACGTCCCCAGGTTTGACATGTTGTGAAAGCATTTCTACCTCTTTTATGATGGATGATGAAAAATTTGTTTGACTGAAAAACTCTTATAGAAGAAAGCATATGTATGTTGCTATCATTCTGCCTGCATCATCACCAAATGGCAACGCGGCCCCATCAAACCATTTTGCTGGCTGTGGTCAAATACTCCCTCCGTTTTTTATTTACTCCGCATATTAGCTTTGAAGTCAAACTTTATTTTTATTTTAAAACGAAGGCAAAAGATTTGCCTCATCTATTAATTAAGCCAAGAAGAAAGTTTCTTACAAGGACACACTTTTACACGGCATGAAGGATTACTTGCACAAGATAATATTTCCTAATTTCTTAACTCCGGCGGTGATTCAAAAGTTTGCCTCGCGGGTGATGTGGTTTAGCAAGATTGGTGGTGGAGCACTCTTGCGTCAGAAAACATGGGCGTTCCACTCGTTCCAAAAGGTCCATGAGACGAGCATGGTTAGAGAGGCCATGGCCTTCCCGTTGGGGACTCCTGCGCCGGTCCTATTTGTCCACCAGTCCTTGACCAAACCCTCAAGATGCCACATAGAGGTGCATATTATGAAGCCTGAATTTTGCAATGATCAAGTTCCATAGCCTAATAGTCAAACTTTATAAAGTTTGTAGAAAACAATATGAACATTCACAGTAACAAATTTATGTGATGTGAAAATATATGCAATGATGAATCCAATGGTATTGATTTGGTGGTGTATATGTTAATATATTTTTCTGCAAACTTGTTGAAAGTATATAAAAATTGACTTTAGACAAACCTAATATACCGAGTAAATAAAAACGAAGGGAGTATTATTCTGCCTTGAAGACACAAAAGGAGCTATAATAAATACATCAGTTTCGTTCACAACAATAGAGCCAAAGTTACAACATGACACATGTCTACATAATGTATATCAATAGGGTTTGAATCAACAGAGCAACAATATACTGAACTGATGATATGGACACAAAGGGGACAGCAAGCACACTATGAAACCGGCACTCAGGCCGCCGAATTAGTTTTGGGCTGAGGCTGCTTGATTACCGACAGGAAACGCCGACATGGTAGCATTGTTCTCTTGGCCCGTGGCGTCCACGCTAGCGTGTCGTGTGAACTCCTCAGGGGTCATGTGTGTGCCATGGCAAGCACACACGATCTTCACTTCGTTCCTGCCGAAGTTGTATGTTACGCCCGATATGGTCCTGCCACTTGGTCCAGTCCCAGTCGTGGATACCCAGGGAAGATCAGGGTACGATCCAGACCCTCCGAATTTGACGTTCGGGGCGATGCCCGGCCTTATACCAGAGCCCGAACCCATGAGAGGCAATACCTTCTCGACAACCTTACCATCCTCCAAAAGAGCAGAGGAGGACGTGCCAGCCTCTGCAGTTCATAAAGAAGAGAAAGGGAAACGATTGACTTTCCAAATTTTAAACGAACAAAAGGTATAGCTGTGCACACAAGAAGCTTAATGAGGAATTACTTTTCAACTATGCTCATTTTACCTTACTAGATTACAGGAAAGCACTTCCATATCAAGAAGTGGCAGTGCTGCTCACAGATACCTCCGATCCATAATAAGTTTCGCAGCGTTGAACTAAGGTTGAAGTAACCTTAGTTCAAAAAACTGCGACACTTAGTTTGGATCGGAGGGAGTAGTAATTAAAGTGGTTCTAAATTAGATGAGCTAACTACACACCTCCAGATTGCTTCTGTCACACCAAACTGAAGGAGAAACTAATAAACAAGGACATTTGGGACTGGACAGTAGACTAAAACTCTTCACTGAAATATCCAGACCAAGTATTTCAACTCAGTGTTCTTACATAACTTAACAAATCCAGATATCATTTAGAGAGGTAGACACATATAGGAGTCATTTTACGACATACTCCCTCCGTTCGAAATTACTTGTCGCAGAAATGGATGTATCTAGATTTATTTTAGTTCTAAATACATTCATTTTCAAGACAAGTAATTCCGAACGGAGGGAGTATATTTGAGTGCCGTAGCAACATGACCTTTTCCTCTATTTATTTGCACATAAGTAGAGTATTACGAGGTGAACTAACCTTGAGGTTTCTTTCCATCATCAGCTTGTTTGGCTCCTGCTCGTTCGGCTTGCTTTGCAGCAAAGGAAGAAATAGCCTGAGGCGGAGTACCAAATGCCCATGAAGAGCTCGTTTCAAGTATTGGTAGCTGACCTGTTGGGTAACCAAAAGAAACCTGGGAGGCACCACCCATCGTCTGGACCGCTGGTCCATTGTTTACGGGTGGCCTCAATTGCACTGTATACATTGGAGGAAAATTGGGTGCATTAGTTATGCCCAGGGGTGCTGAAACCTGAGTCTGGCCTTGATATTGCGCAGTCACTACATTCGATGCTTGTAAGGGATTTCCATGCGGCAACTTTCCAGAGCTAGATTCACTTCCTGAAAAGCTCGGTTGCCTCTTTCCTTGAAATCCACCTGTAGCATCATCACTGGATCTCTTTATATCGGATCCTCTGTTTACCACAGAGCCCTTGGCACTGTCTTCACGCTGTGCAACCAACCAAGAGTTTGAGCCTTCTGCTTCCGAGTCTGCAACATCCTCATTTTCACCGGTTGAACCATCATCCGTGCTAATTGAAATCGGTGCATTTTTCACACCTCCCTCGGAGTTCTTACTGAATGCATCAGGCTGGTCAGCAGCAGAATGATGCTTCTTCTGAAAACTTGTCTCTTCAGAAAGCAGCTTTCGTTTACTTGAGACTGGCATGTTTTCCTCAGAATTATTTCCAATATTATTTGGAGTCCGCCCCTCTTGATACTGGGGAAGCTGAGATTGGTGGGCTATTAGTTCACTGGATCCATCTGCCACTGGAGCAGAGGAGCCACCGTGTTGTCCCCAGAAGTTTCCAAATGGCGGGGTAGCAGGGCTATGCCTCTGCTTGCTACTGTGTTCCTGGTTCTCAGCAGTTGCTTGATAGTAATGTGCAAAAGGAGCATCAGGAGGTTGCGAGACACCTTTGCTACTGCTCTCTTCCACTTGAGGTTCTGCTTTAGGCTCTAGAGAAGCATCTCTTGCCTTAGACTTCCCAGAAGACCCACCACCCAAAGAGAGGCCTAAACTAAGCTCAAGGCCATCCTCCATTTCTAGTTTCTGGTGATTGTGGTTAAAACCTGATTCTTCAGTATATACACCAGACTGCCTTGTGTTATAATTATCCCATTTAAGCAGTCATCTCTGCAACATAACAATATTATATTAAGGGTATGTCATCATGTCTGTCCATGACAATAAAGAAGTGTATGTAGAAGCACAGAAATATAACAATCCGTCATAAGAATAGATGCTAAACGACTATGAAGCACCAATACGGCCAGGTCTGGCGTGTCCGTTACAAGACGCAGCCGGTGCGCCAGAAACGCATATCCCCAGAGTGACATGGGAAGACGATACAGTAGACACGTCGGGGACAAGGTAAGCCCAGTAGATGCCCACTCCTAAACCTAATATCCAGCTCTCTCTCACTTGCTCTATTCGCTCAATTGACCAGGGCAGGCAGATTGGATCAAGAGCAACTGGGTGACAGCACGAGCGCGCCTCCGCCGTCACCGCCTGGTTTCGCCTCGCTGCCGTCCAGAGTCACCACCATGCTTTGCTGTATAATGCTCCTGCTTGCTGCTGCTGACCTACTGGTGTTGCAGCTGTGCTGGTGCTGCAGGCAGTGGCATGCCAGGCAGCCAATGTTCAGTTTGTGGGAGTATAAACAACAGTATCAGTGTTGATATTGAAGAGACTGGGGCTGGTATTGTCAATCAGAAATATCCTCTACGGGCTCATGCTTCAACTTAAAAGTACCATGAAAATTGAGGAAATCGATGATCATTCAGTCATCAAAGACTTGAAAAGAGGCATGGAAGCCACAAATGGGGCAGTATTTTGATCTCTCACACATCCAATTATTCTGTTTTTATTACAGGGCACTTCATTAATTAATTATATATATACTCGACGTATCGCTGTGTGGCTGTTTCTAGAAATTGCTATATCCCATGTCCTTGTATCCATGTCACCATATCAGTGGGTCGTAGCTAAACCACTACGATTCCTGACTATTTTGGGCTGCTCGAGGGCACATAAATCATAGAGGGGGGATATGGAATGTTCTAATCGGTTGCACGAAAAGCATCTGAACCATAGCCTAAATACATGTCTGTCGACAGTAGCTATTAGGAATTCAGAATCAGCCCCATGCTTATTTGACTCGAATCAAGCAGCCCAGCTGCCTTCATCTCGCAGCCCCAAGCGGAGGCGGTTCTCCAGGGTCAAGGCAGCGGAGCGATCCGACCACCCCTCCTCTTCCCAGGCGACGGGATCACAGGGGCGACTTGGATACCATTCCGGTAATCGTCCTACTTCTCTTCCCCTAACCGTCAGCTAATCGTGCGGATTC
>NC_041387.1:110795387-110855904 GCF_002162155.2 Triticum dicoccoides | reverse complement strand
AATCAGATCAGGAGCGCCGAACCAGTCAGCGAGTAGAGCGCCCCCGCCTGCCTTCTTCCTCGGAGCCGGCGGTGGAGGCCGCGGCTCGCCGGCGACGCGCCACGGGGTCGAACCGGCGGCCAGGGAGGCGATGACGAGGCGGACGCCGATGCGGAGCCCTACGCGGGGGATCCTCCGGTCGCCGGCGGCGGGGAGGGGAGGGGAGGGAGCTCTGGTTGGTTAGTTCGGGCGCGTGGAGAGGGAGAGGAGAGGAAGCTACGCGAGGGAGGGAGGGAGGGAGCTCGCGTCGTTTGCTCCGGGTCTGGCAGGTGGGGCCCGGCGCTCAGCGACCGAGCGGGACGGGATGCGGTTGCGTGGGCGGTTCCGCGGTTCGGCAGGTCGACGGTGCGGCGTAGGCCCGCCTGCCAGATTTGTTCGTTTGTTCGTTCGTCCGCTTTTGTTTACTATCCGCACGTGGTTTCTGTGCGCGTGCCGGCCGCGAATTTAATTTGGGTGTCGTCGTGGTGTTTGTTTGTTTAAGCGAAGCGAAAGTCGCCGGAGTATTGCCCCTTTTTCTTTTCCTTTTCGATCCAGGCGGCTGCCCGCTGGATTTGTTATCTTTTTTTTTCTAAAATGTAAATATGAAAACAAGGAAGAGCTCGCGGCTCCATTAAAACCATTAAGCTACGCGTGAAGGACGGCCAACCAGCTATGCCACATGGCACAAGTTGGTTGGCCGCGGTGAGAAATCTTTTACAATTATTTTTAGATGAAGGTGTGGATTATTTTTTAATGTATTTTTTAGATGGAGATAAGGACCTATGGTAGTTTTCTAAAGGGAGGGTTATGCAAAGTGGCACTCGCTGGTAAACTGTTGTTGTAATTTTATAATTTTATATTTTTACTTCTTTTTTAGATGAAGGTGAGGACTTTTAGACGGAGGCGGGGACTATGTATTTTTTTAAATAAAAATGTGCGCACAGCTTCCCCTCAAGCGGCGCCATAGGGTGGCGCCCCAACTATTAGTTTTCATAGAAAGAAGCCTGAAATGCAGGTCCACCATGACATCTTAAAGAACGCTTAGATAAAATTGAGATAAGGAAAACAAACTGCATCCATGTCCTGATCACGATGACCCCAACCAAACATTACTCGATCGCAGTGAATGCGTTGAATAAGTCCAAAAGATAAGCATGCCGAGCAACTGCAAGCGAAGCGAAGCATGCCACATCCAGAGTGGAAACCGGGCTCGCCTCGGATCCAGCGGTCAGTAGGGGTTTGCCATAGCCTCACCTTCTGCCTCCATACGATTCACATCTCGATCAACGGCTCCCACAGTGTCTGAAGATAGCTTAACCCCCCACCCAATGTGCAAAGGGGTCTGAATCATTTGCAACATCCAAGGATGGAAATCTTCTAGCTAAACCGATGTGTGCTCCTTGAAGATCAAACTCCGTTTCCTTGCCAGACTTAAAGCTGGTGACCAAATCTGGTACAGAGTGATCCAAGTACCACCGTTAAAGATGGTGCTATTTTACACACAAAAAAAGATGGTGCTATTCATGTGTTTCCATAGAGCCCAAAGAATAGCAGCACTAACGGTGTTAAGATCATCTAGCTTACTAGCAGCCACCCACGGGGAGGCAAGAGACTCAGCACTCCAAGCCAGTAGCCTATTAAGGAAACCACTAGCTTTAGCCCAAATGTGACTAACCAGTATGCGATCAAAAAACAGATGATGATTGGATTAACAATCTTCAAGGTTTTGATATTTCTCTTCTTGAGATTGTCCCTAGTCACGAGCTTGTTATTAAAATAAAATCCAAAGAAAAATATGAATACTTGGAGGAACCACCAGTTTCCAAACGGAAGGAATGATAACAATAATTTTATTTTCCTTATTTTAGAATCAGAGCGATTTGTTTAACTCGTCAAACAAAATGAGTTAGAGCATCTACAACCGGACTAGACAAATATGACTCATAAATATCTGTGGACATGTGAACTGGTTCATTAAAACTTAAGGTTATTCACTTTGAGAGAAGTTGCTTATTACAAACCCTTGCACTTGGGAGTTCAACACCTTCATGGCTGAGAGGAAGCAGTTGGTTTGCACGTGCCTCCTCAACAGAGCCAGGTAACCCACCGATCTACATCCCCTCGTTGACCTGAGTTGCCTAGATGGCGCCTGTGAAACACCCTCTTGCCCACAAAGCCCCATCCCCTACTCTAAAGCATCGCCACTTAAGCCCGACCACGTATATCAGGGAACTCGAGGAGCGTAGGGCCAAAAAGAGGTATATCGTGGCCTCACTATCGGATGAGGATGAGGTGGCCACCATGTGTGCGGACCTTCTGATCCTAGAGGAACACCTCGCTGGCGAGGCACCGCGTGTGTTGACTATGTTGCTTGCTAAATGCTTCAAATCAGCGGGCTTATGTATTTATGTATCTTATGGTTGTCAGGTACGACATAGAACTCGTCGACAACGACAACTTTAAAAGTGGGCTATGACACAAATGATGTGGCCCAACCCCAAAGCCTCCATCTCAACTATCATCGATCTCCTCGATAGCCCTGCTGCTGAGCTCCTCCGCCGCGTGCTTAGGGATTTACCATCCTTCCACGCCATTGAGTCACTGTTGGCATTTTCTAAAGGACATGTTCTGCCCCAGAGGCTTGGGATCCTCAGCTACCAAGTCAAATCTCATTAACCACGATGAGGAGAAGGAGGGAACCCACTACGAGTGCTCTTCCAAGGGGAGGAGCCCATCTGAGACAACATGGAGGGCACCCATGATGCGTGCTCTTCCAAGTGGAAGGAACCCATGGGAGGCAACAAAAGGAGGGAACTCATGATGTGTTTACATGTGTCTCTTACAACGGTAGAAAGGTTCCATGATCATCTCAGATGGAGAGGAGTATCTAGTTTTAGCTCATTCCCTGCTTTTTCTAGCTAACTAGCCCTTTTGTTGTAGTAGCTTTTGTCATCCGATGTTTAAGTATGTCGTGTTTATTTCAACTATGCATAATGTGAAGTTCAATTATGCAATGTGAGCTGTCTAATTCAATTTCACCAACATCGGTTTCAATGGTTATATTTGGTTGCTTGTAGTTAACATATGTCTTGTTTATTTCAATTATGCATAATGTAATGCTCGATTGTGCAATGTGTTATTTAAGTATGAATTGTTCAATTCAATTTCACCAATATAGTTTCAATGACTATTAATTGATTGATGTTTAGCCTGTTGTAGTTAACATATGTCGTGTTTATTTCAGTTATACATAGTGTGATGTTCAATTATGCAATGTGATGTTTAAGTATGAACTGTTCAGTTCAATTTCACCAATACCAGTTTTAATGACTATATTTAGTTGTTGTTTAAGCCTGTTGTAGTTAACATGTCTTCTTTTTACTTGGTTGTTTTTTAAAACAAAGGAGGCGCACAAAGCGCCAATTTTTATTCCAAACCAGACTCAGATACAGGGTACAACATGAATAGAGAAACCAAGACAGTCTAAATTCACAAGCTTCTGAACAAAAAAAAATAACTTGACTGCTTGTGAGCTAGTTTGATGCATGAAATAACAGGCTCTGGTCAAGAATTCAGAACCTAGCGACTACAGTCGTGCTCTATTCCATTTAGGCTTCTGGATATGTGAAACGTGGTAGAGGAAAGGGCCCTGGATTTGCACTAAAAGACCGCCGGATGTTGCATGATATCCCAACGAGAGGAAGGATGATGAATGTCTTTAAGCGTCGCAAGCCTTGCTAATGAAAGATTGTCTGATAGGAAAGTAACCTCTTGTAACTCCAACTTTTCCACTATAATTGCACCAATATGTAAAGTTGTCGTCTCTGCTAGTAGTGGAGATGACACATGGTCCATGCAGGCTTTAATCATTATGTTTGCACTGCCTTGGTCTGTACTTACCTGAACAAAGATACCGATTCTTGTAGCCGGTGAGGGGGATATCAATGGGATCTCGCAATTTTTCCATGAGGCGTTAGTCAAAACCTTGTTCCCTTCTATGGAAAGAGCAAAGGATATTGTTTTTCCATTAGAAGGCACCCGAGGTCTTGTCCCGTCAGGATTTGAATTCCCTGTAGAAGAGACAACAACAGAGCATTCATCATGTACAGTGATAGCAAGTTCCGTTTGATGAACCTGGTGAGGCGGAGACTTTTTTATCTGAAAAAGAGCGTCATTCCTACTTTTCCAAAGACTCCACACAAAAGTAAGAATATTAGGAAAAGAGGTATAAGGATGGCCCATGGAGAGAATGTGAAGACCAATATCACGCACTATATTAAAATTGGACACAAGTGATGGAGTTAAATCCAGCAGATCTCGGGTAGGGGGTCCCAGGCTGGTAGTCTTGTCATGATGGTAATAGGGACATATGATTTACCCAGGTACGGGCTCTCTCTCAGAGATAATAGGCTATGTCCTGCTTTGATTCTATTGATATTGAGGGAGTACAAGTTACAGGTTGATCTACCACGATATCGTGTGTGTATGAGAGTCGGCATTTACGGTCCTCACACCTTGGCTTATATAGATATCAATGGTGCCTAGAGTTACACATAGGTCAGTTACATCTAAGGGTAAACGTGTCGAAGACCGCCTCTAAGTCTTGGAGTACGCGCCAAGTCCTCGGAGGATTCCTTTTTGGTGTTCCTGGGCCTAACGAATGTGGCGCACTAATCGATAATTCCGGGGGGTCCTCGGCCCGGTCCATATATTCAGGGGGCGACGTGGGTAGTACTCTCTAGTCTAGGACACCATCAGTAGCCCCTAAAACAGTTTTCAAGTCAAGGACTGATACGTCTCCATCGTATCTATAATTTTTTATTGTTTCATGCCAATATTATACAACTTTTACATATTTTTGGCAACAATTTATATGATTTATTGGACTAACCTATTGATCCAGTGCCTAGTGCTAGTTCTTGTTTGTTGCATGTTTTTTGTTTCGCAGAAAATCCATATCAAACGAAACACGATAAAAATTTACAAAGAATTATTTTGGAATATATGTGATTTTTGGGAGGTGGAATCAACGCAAACGGGGGCCCACAGCCCCCAAGATACACCAGGGCGCGCCAGGGGGTGCCAGGCATGCCCAGGTGTCTTATGCCCTCCTTGTAAGGTGGTTGAGGCCCTTATTCTGGCGTAAGAAGGATAATTTATGGGGGGGGGGGATCGTGTAAAAATTTAAGCGCAATCGGAGTTACGAATCTCCGGGAATTTAAGAAACCATGAAGGGCCAGATCTGTGGAACGCGAAACAGAAGAGAACAAAGAGGGAGATCCAATGTCGGAGGGGCTCCCGCCCCTCCGCCGCCATGGCAACCATGGACCAAAGGGGGATCTTTCCTCCCATCTAGGGGAGGCCAAGGAAGGAGGAGGAGGCGGGCTCTCTCCCCCTCTCTCCCAGTGGCGTCGGAGTGCCGTCGGGGCTAGGATCGTGATGGCGATTTACATCAACAATCTTGCTACCATAAACATCAACTTTCTCCCCCTCTATGCAGCGATGTAACACCCCTTCTCCCCGCTGTAATCTCTACTTAAACATGGTGCTCAACTCCATATAATATTTTCCAATGATATTTGGCTATCCTATGATGTTTGAGTAGATCCATTTTGTTGGGGAACGTAGCAATAATTCAAAATTTTCTATGCATCACCAAGATCAATCTAGGAGATTCTAGCAACAAGAGAGAGAGAGAGGATGAGCATCTTCATACCTTTGAAGATCTCTACGCGGAAGAGTTACTAGAACGCGGATGATGGAGTCGTACTCACGGCGATTCAGATCGCGGAAGATCCGATCTATGCCGAACGGACGGCGCCTCCGCGTTTAACACACGTATAGCCCGGGGACGTCTCCTCCTTCTTGATCCAGCAAGGGGAGAGGAGAAGTTGAGGGAGAGCTCCGGCAGCACAACGACATGGTGGTGGAGCTTGTGGTGTTCCTGCAGGGCTTCGCCAAGCACTACGGAGGAGGAGGAGGAGTTGGAGGAGGGAGGGGCTGCGCCAGGGAAAAGGGACAACAACCCTCCCACCCCCTCTATTTATAGGGTGAAGGGGAGAGCGGGCCGGCCCCTCTAGATCCCATCTAGAGGGGGGGCGGCCAGGAGGCGAGACTTGCCCCCCAAGCAAGGTAGAGGCGCCCCTTCCCCCAAGGTTTCCAAACCCTAGGTGCCTTGGGCCCTTGGGGGGGCACACGAGCCCACTAGGGGGCTAGTTTCCTCCCATATTCAGCCCATTAAGTCTCCCGGGGCAGGTGGCCCCACCCGGTGGACCTCCGGACACTTTTTGGTGGTCCCGGTACAATACCGATAACCCCCGAAACCATTCCGGTGACTGAAACTGGACTTCCCATATATAAATCTTCACCTCCGGACCATTCCGGACTCCTCGTGACGTCCGGGATCTCATCTGGGACTCCGAACAACCTTCGATAACCACATACAATTTCCTATAACAACTCTAGTGTCACCGAACCTTAAGTGTGTAGACCCTTGATAACCCACAAGTGTAGGGGATCGCAACAACTTTCGAGGGTAGAGTATTCAAACCAAATTTATTGATTCGACACAAGGGGAACCAAAGATTATTATTGAGTATTAGCAGTTGAGTTGTCAATTCAACCACACCTGGATAACTTAGTATCTGCAGCAAGGTATTTAGTAGCAAAGTAGTATGATAGTAATGGTAACAGTGGTAAAAGGTAAAGATGGAAAAAGTGATATTTTTGGGTTTTGTAGTGATTGTAATAATAGCAACGGAAAAGTAAATAAGCGAAGCACAATATATGAAAAGTTCGTAGGCAATGGATCAGTGATGGATAATTATGTCGAATGTGATTCCTCATGTAATAGCTATAACATAGGGTGACACAGAACTAGCTCCAATTCATCAATGTAATGTAGGCATCTATTCCGAATATAGTCATACGTGCTTATGGAAAAGAACTTGCATGACATCTTTTGTCCTACCCTCCCGTGGCAGCGGGGTCCTAGCAGAAACTAAGGGATATTAAGACCTCCTTTTAATAGAGAACCGGACCAAAGCATTAACACATAGTGAATACATGAACTCCTCAAACTACGGTCATCACCGAGAAGTATCCCGATTATTGTCACTTCGGGGTTGTTGGATCATAACACATAATAGGTGACTATAGACTTGCAAGATAGGATCAAGAACACACATATATTCATGAAAACATAATAGGTTCAGATCTGAAATCATGGCACTCGGGCCCTAGTGACAAGCATTAAGCATAGCAAAGTCATAGCAACATCAATCTCAGAACATAGTGGATACTAGGGATCAAACCCTAACAAAACTAACTTGATTACATGATAAATCTCATCCAACCCATCACTGTCCAGCAAGCCTACGATGGAATTACTCACACACGGCGGTGAGCATCATGAAATTAGTGATGGAGGATGGTTGATGATGACGATGGTGACGAATCCCCCTCTTCGGAGCCCCGAACGGACTCCAGATCAGCCCTCCCGAGAGAGATTAGGGCTTGGCGGCGGCTCCGTACCGTAAAACGCGATGAAACTTCCTCTCTGATTTTTTTCTCCGCGAGACGGAATATATGGAGTTGGAGTTGAGGTCAGCGGAGCTGCAGGGGGCCCACGAGACAGGGGGGCGCACCCAGAGTGGGGTATGGGCCCCTGGTCTTCATCTTTTGCGAGCATTTTTTATATTTTCTGAAACTTGTCTCCGAGGATTTTCAGGTCATTCCGAGAACTTTTGTTTTCTACACATGGAACAACATCATGGTAATTCTGCTGAAAACAGCGTCAGTCCGGGTTAGTTCCATTCAAATCATGCAAGTTAGAGTCCAAAACAAGGACAAAAGTGTTTGGAAAAGTAGATACGTTGGAGACGTATCAACTCCCCCAAGCTTAAACCTTTGCTTGTCCTCAAGCAATTCAGTTGATAAACTGAAAGTGATAAAGAAAAACTTTTACAAACTCTATTTTCTCTTGTTGTTGTAAACATGTAAAGCCAGCATTCAAGTTTTAACAAGTATTATGAACTAACCATACTCACAATAACACCTAGGTCTCACAATTACTCATATCAATGGCATAATCAGCTAGCGAGCGATAATAATAAAACTCGGATGACAACACTTTCTCAAAACAATCATAACATGATATAACAAAATGATATCTCGCTAGCCCTTTCTGAGACCGCAAAATGTAAATGCAGAGCACCTTTAAAGATCAAGGACTGACTAAACATTGTAATTCATGGTAAAAGAGATCCAGTCAAGTCATACCCAATATAAACCAATAGTAATGAATGCAAATGACAGTGTGCTCTCCAGCGGGTGCTTTTTAATAAGAAGGTGATGACTCAACATAAAAGTAAATAGATAGGCCCTTCGCAAAGGGAAGTAGGGATTTGTAGAGGTGCCAGAGCTCGATTTTGAAATAGAGATTGAATAGCGTTTTGGGCGGTATACTTTCACTGTCAACACAACAACTATGAGATGGTTGTATCTTCCATACTACATGCATTATAGGCAGTTCCCACGCAGAATGGTAAAAGTTTATACTCCCCCACCACCAACAAGCATCAATCCATGGCTTGCTCGAAACAACGAGTGCCTCCAACTAACAACAGCCTTGGGGGAGTTTTGTTTAATTATATTGATTTGCTTTGATCTTTTTGGATCATGGGACTGGGCATCCCGGTTACCGGCCCTTTCTCATGAATGAGGAGCGGAGTCCACTCCTCTTGAGAATAACCCACCTAGCATGGAAGATATAGGCAACCCTAGTGGAAACATGAGCTTCTCGAGTATACAAAACAGAATTTCATTTGAAGGTTTGGAGTTTGGCACATACAAATTTACTTGGAACGGCAGGTAAATACCACATATAGGAAGGTACTCATTGGAATAACTTTGGGGTTTAAGGAGTTTGGATGCACAAGCAGTATCCCCGCTTAGTACAGGTGAAGGCTAGCAAAATATTGGGAAGCGACCAACTGAGAGAGCGATAACAGTCATAAACCTACATTAAAACTAATTCACACCGAGTACAAACATGAGTAGGATATAATCCACCATGAACATAAATATCATGAAGGCTATGTTGATTTGTTTCAACTACATGCGTGAACATGTGCCAAGTCGAGTCACTCAATTCATTCAAAGGAGGATACCACCCCATTATATCACATCATAATCATTCTAATAGCATGTTGGCACGCAAGGTAAACCATTATAACTAATAGCTAATCAAGCATGGCACAATCAACTATAATCTCTAAATGTCATTGCAAATATGTTTACTTCATAATAAGCTGAATCAGGAACGATGAACTCATCATATTTACAAAAACAAGAGAGGTCGAGTTCATACCAGCTTCTCTCATCTCAATCAGTCCATCATATATCGTCATTATTGCCTTTCACTCGCATGACCGAACGATGTGTATAATAATAATAATAGTGCATGTGCATTGGACTAAGCTGGAATCTGCAAGCATTCAAGTCAAGAGAGAAGACAAGGTAATATGGGCTCTAAGTTCAATAAACAATCATGCATATGAGAGCCACTAAACATTTTCAATATGGTCTTCTACTCTCAACCCCCAAAGGAAAGAAAAGAAAACAAAACTATTTACACGGGAAAGCTCCCAACAAGTAAAAGAAGAACGAGAAATCTTTTGGGGTTTTCATTTTAATTTCTACTATAAGCATGGGAATTAAACTAACTATTTTTTTTGGTTTTTCTTAAGGTTTATCAAACACACAAGAAGAATACTAGAAAAAGAAAATTAAACTCGCATGGATAATACAATGAAAGAGTATGAGCATCGACGACTAGAATAGTGTGTGAACATGAATGTAAAGTCGGTGGGAAATACGTACTCCCCCAAGCTTAGGCTTTTGGCCTAAGTTGGTCTAATGCCAAGGGTATCCTGGCTGATATACGTAGTTGTATCTGGGGTTGTACTGAGATGCAACAGCAAATGCATCTTGAGCTGCGGCATGTTGGCGAGCCGCTTCCGCTCTCCCTTCGTGTTCAGCTGCTTCCTCTCTGGTAACAACATATCTTCCTTTTGCCTAGTAATCAAAAAGGAAAGGAGCAGGAAGAGTAACATGGACAGAGCTATGTCTGTCAAAGATTAGTCGATATTGGAGGAATTGTTCATTCCTCTTAAGAAAATGATGTTTGACCATAGCATCGTAATCTAAGTAAGCAGGAGGCAACATCACATCACCCACTCGTGGGGCTATACCAAGATAATTTGCCACACGGGTCGCATAAATTCCTCCAAATAAATCTCCAGCTCTACCAGTTTTATGCAACCTACGTGCAACTATTGCCCCCAAGTTATAATCTTTATATCCTAACACAGCACTCTTGAGGACACAAAGATCATGGACACACATATGACATGCTTCATCTTTACCGTTAATGCATCTACCAATGAAGAGAGCAAAATAATGTATAGCAGGAAAATGAATGCTCCCTATGGTAGCTTGTGTAATACCCCTAGACTCTCCCACAGTAATACTAGCAAGGAAGTCTCTAAATTCAGATTTGTGGGGATCATTAACACTTCCCCACTGCGGAGTTTGCAAGCAGTAGTAAAATCTTCCAGGTCCATGGTATATGATTTGTCATAAATATCGAATATGACACTATGAAAATTACGAGAAGATGAAAATTTAAACCTTCTCACGAACGAATCAGTTAGATAGTAGTACTGAGGACACTTATCTTGCATGAAGTCCTCAAGATCAGCATTACACACATATGTATCGAATTCATCCTTAATGCCTGCATTGACCATAAATTCTTCTGACGGCCATTCACAAGACCGCACTTCAGCCTCTCTTGGTGGTTCATCGTCTTGCTCAGCATAGGACGCCTAGGTCCTTTCTTTACTGAGGAACCACCTTGGTATATTTTCCTGAACATGTTTCTTTTTCGGCAATATTTCTGAAATTTTAGTAACTTCAAAATAAAAGTGAATAAAACTTAAACAAGATCGATAGCAACTACTCCTACAAGTGCCTATAGCCTATATCATGCATTAGAATTACTTGGAACCTCATAAATTTAACATGCAAGCTCAAGAACAGGGTCACCAAGGCAGCAAGGATTTGTAATGAATAAAGCACCAGAACAAAAACTATTTGGACCAATGGAGGACTCACATACCAAGCAACAATCTCCCAAAGCAGTTTTGTGAATGGAGCTTTGAGCAAGGAGATCGAAAATCGCAGAAAAATGAGCTAGAACTCGTGCTTGAGCTGGATGGGGATTTTTTGGGAAGAAGATGGAGTGTGTGGGTGCTGGCATAAGTGGAGGGGGTCCACCAGGGGCCCACGAGACAGGGGGGCACGCCCAAGGGGTGTGGGCGCGCCCTCCACTCTCGTGGCCAGGTGGCAAACCCCCCTGCAGTGTTTTCAGTGCCTAAAATCCTCAAATAATTCATAAAAAATCATGCTAAATTTGCAGGGCATTTGGAGCACTTTTATTTTCGGGATATTTTTTATTGCATGGATAATTCAGAAAACAGACATATAATACTATTTTTGATTTATTTATTTTAAATAACAGAAAGTAAAAAAGAAGGTACAGAAGGTTGTGCCTTCTAGTTTCATCCATCTCATGATCATCAAAATGAATCCACTAACAAGGTTGATCAAGTCTTGTTAACAAACTCATTCTGAATAACACGGAATCGGAGAAATTTCGAAGTGACACTAGGTTACCTCAACGGGGATATGAACATCCCCAATAATAAGAATATCATACCTTTTCTTGACAGTAGGGAAAGGAAATTCAAAACCTCCACTAAAAATTGATGGAATTTTATCAATAGTGTTTATGCTGTGAACTTGAAGTTGTTTCCTCAGAAAATGTATCGTATGCTCATTTCCATTAACATGAAAGGTGAAATTGCCTTTGTTTCAATCAATAACAGCACCTGCAGTATTTAAAAGGCTCTACCAAGGATAATCGACATACTGTCGTCCTCGGGAATATCAAGAATGACAAAGTCTGTTAAGATAGTAACATTCGCAACAACAACAGGCACGTCCTCACAAATGCCGACAGGTATAGTAGTTGATTTATCAGCCATTTGCAAGGATATGTCAGTGGGTGTCAACTTACTTAATTCAAGTCTACAGTACAAGGAAAGAGGCATAACTCTAACACTGGCTCCTAAATCACATAAAGTAGTCTTAACATAATTTCTTTTTATGGAGCAAGGCATAGTGGGTACTCCGGGATCACCAAGTTTCTTAGGTATTCCACCCTTAAAGGTATAGTTGGCAAGCATGGTGGAAATCTCAGCTTCAGGTATTTTCCTCTTATTAGTGATGATATCTTTCATATATTTGGAATAAGGGTTTGTTTTAAGCATATCAGTTAAGCGCATGTGTAAGAAAATAGGTCTAATCATTTCAGCAAAACGCTCAAAGTCCTCATCATCCTTTGTCTTGGATGGTTTAGGAGGAAAGGGCATGGGTTTCTAAACCCATGGTTCTGTTTCTCTACCATGCTTCCTAGCAACAAAATCTCTCTTATCATAACATTGGTTTCTTGATTGTGGGTTATCAAGACCAAAAGCAGGTTCAATTTCTATATCATTGTTATTACTAGGTTGAGCATCTACATGAACATCATTATTAACATTATCATCAGGTTCATGTTCATCTCCGGATTGTGTTTCAGTATCAGAGATAGAAGTATCATTAGAATTCTCAGGTGTTTCTACATTAGGTTCACTAGAAGCATGCAAAGTCCTATCCTTCTTCTTTTTCTTCTTCTTAGAAGAACTAGGAGCATCTAGATTATTATTCTGAGAATCTTGTTCAATTTTCTTAAGGTGGCCTTCAGGATACAAAGGTTGTTGAGTCATTTTACCAGTTCTAGTAGCCACTCTAACAGCAAAGTCATGTTTATTAGTTAATTCCACTAGCAATTCATTCTGAGCCTTAAGTACTTGTTCAGCTTGAGTAGCAACCATAGAAGCATGTTTACTAGTGAGTTTAAGTTCACCTTTAACTCTAGCTATATAATCATTCAAGCGTCCTATCATATAAGCATTGTTCTTCAATTGTCTACCAACATAATCATTGAAATTTGCTTGTCTATCCATGAAATCATCAAATTCATCTAAGCATGGACTATGAAATTTAGTAGACGGGATTTCATCTTTATCATATCTATAGAGAGAATTTACCTTTACTACCTGTGTCGGGTTATCAAGACAATGTGTTTCTTCAACATGAGGTATATTAAGACCATGTATTTCTTCAATAGGAGGTAAATTCTTAACGTCTTCAGCTTTAATACCTTTCTCTTTCATTGATTTCTTTGCCTCTTGCATATCTTCAGGACTGAGAAATAGAACACCTCTCTTTTTCGGAGTAGGTTTAGGAATAGGCTCATGAGTTGGGTCAATTGGTTCAGGAATTACCTCAGGAACTGGCTCAGGAAGAGTCCAATTATTCTCATTAGTCAACATATTGTTCAATAATAATTCAGCTTCGTCGACTGTTCTTTCCCTGAAAACACAACCAACACAACTATCCAAGTGGTCCTTGGAAGCATCAATTAGTCCATTATAGAAGATATTAAGTATTTCATTTTTCTTAAGTGGATGATCAGGCAAAGCATTAAGTAATCGGAGAAGCCTCCCCCAAGCTTGTGGGAGACTCTCTTCTTTGATTTGCACAAAATTATATATTTCCCGCAAGGCAGCTTGTTTCTTATGAGCAACAAAATATTTAGCAGAGAAGTAATAAATCATATCCTGGGGACTACGCACACAACCAGGATCAAGAGAATTAAACCAAGTCTTAGCATCACCCTTTAATGAGAACGGAAATATCTTAAGGATATAATAATAGCGAGACGTCTCATCATTAGTAAACAGGGTGGCTATATCATTTAACTTGGTGAGATGTGCCACAACAGTTTCAGATTCAGTGCCATAAAAAGGATCGGATTCAACTAAAGTAATAATCTCAGGATCAACAGAGGATTATATTCCTTATCAGTAACAAAGATAGGTGAGGTGGCAAAAGTAGGGTCATGTTTCATTCTAGCATTTAGAGTCTTTTGTTTCAGCTTAGCTAATAATTTCTTAAGATCTGATCTATCATTGCAAGCAAGAAAATCTCTAGCAGTTTCTTCATCCATAACATAACCCTTAGGAACAACAGGCAATTCATAATTAGGAGGAGAACCTTCATCATCACTTTCATCAGTAATTTCATTCTCCCTAGCCTTAGTAAGTTGTTCATCAAGAAATTCACCTAATGGCATAGTAGTATCAAGCATAGAAGTAGTTTCATCATAAGTATCATGCATAGCAGAAGTGGCATCATCAATAACATGCGACATATCAGAATTCATAGCAGTAGCAGGCTTAGGTGTCGCAAGTTTATTCATAACAGAAGGAGAATTTAGTGCAGAGCTAGATGGCAGTTCCTTACCTCCCCACGTAGTTGAGGGATAAAATTTAGTTCTTTGATCTTTCAAGTTCTTCGTAGTGATCAATAGATATAAATCCCAAGTGACTCAGAGGATAGAGCTATGCTCCCCGGTAACGGCGACAGAAATTAGTCTTGATAAACCACAAGTGTAGGGGATCGCAACAACTTTCGAGGGTAGAGTATTCAACCCAAATTTATTGATTCGACACAAGGGGAGCCAAAGAATATTCTTGAGTATTAGCAGTTGAGTTGTCAATTCAACCACACCTGGATAACTTAGTATCTGCAGCAAGGTATTTAGTAGCAAAGTAGTATGATAGTAATGGTAACAGTGGTAAAAGGTAAAGATGGCAAAAGTAATATTTTTGGGTTTTGTAGTGATTGTAACAATAGCAACGGAAAAGTAAATAAGCGAAGCACAATATATGAAAAGTTCGTAGGCAATGGATCAATGATGGATAATTATGTCGGATGCGATTCCTCATGTAATAGCTATAACATAGGGTGACACAGAACTAGCTCCAATTCATCAATGTAATGTAGGCATGTATTCCGAATATAGTCATACGTGCTTATGGAAAAGAACTTGCATGACATCTTTTGTCGTACCCTCCTGTGGCAGTGGGGTCCTAGCGAAAACTAAGGGATATTAAGGCCTCCTTTTAATAGAGAACCGGACCAAAGCATTAACACATAGTGAATACATGAACTCCTCAAACTATGGTCATCATCGAGAAGTATCCCGATTATTGTCACTTCGGGGTTGTCGGATCATAACACATAATAGGTGACTATAGACTTGCAAGATAGGATCAAGAACACACATATATTCATGAAAACATAATAGGTTCAGATCTGAAATCATGGCACTCGGGCCCTAGTGACAAGCATTAAGCATAGCAAAGTCATAACAGCATCAATCTCAGAACATAGTGGATACTAGGGATCAAACCCTAACAAAACTAACTTGATTACATGATAAATCTCATCCAACCCATCACCGTCCAGCAAGCCTATGATGGAATTACTCACACATGGCGGTGAACATCATGAAATTGGTGATGGAGGATGGTTGATGATGACGATGGCGACGAATCCCCCTCTCCGGAGCCCCGAACAGACTCCAGATCAGCCCTCCCGAGAGAGATTAGGGCTTGGCGGCGGCTCCGTATCGTAAAATGCGATGAAACTTCCTCTCTGATTTTTTTCTCCGCGAGACGGAATATATGGAGTTGGAGTTGAGGTCGGCGGAGCTGCAGGGGGCTCACGAGACAGGGGGCGCGCCTAGAGGGGGTGGGCGTGCCCCCCACCCTCGTGGACAGGGTGTGGGCCCCCTGGTCTTCATCTTTTGCGAGCATTTTTTATATTATCTGAAACTTGTCTCCGAGGATTTTCAGGTCATTCCGAGAACTTTTGTTTTCTACACATGAAACAACATCATGGTAATTCTGCTGAAAACAACATCAGTCTGGGTTAGTTCCATTCAAATCATGCAAGTTAGAGTCCAAAACAAGGCCAAAAGTGTTTGGAAAAGTAGATACATTGGAGACGTATCAACCCTACGGGTTCGGGAATCATGCAGACATGACCGAGACGTTCTCCGACCAATAACCAATAGCGGGATCTGGATACCCATGTTGGCTCCCACATGTTCCACGATGATATTATCGGATGAACCACGATGTCGGGGATTCAATCAATCCCGTATACAATTCCCTTTGTCAATCGGTATGTTACTTGCCCGAGATTCGATCATCGATATCCCAATACCTCATTCAATCTCGTTACCGACAAGTCTCTTTACTCGTTCCGTAATGCATGATCCCGTGACTAACTGCTTAGTCACATTGAGCTCATTATGATGATGCATTACCGAGTGGGCCCTGAGATACCTCTCCGTCATACGGAGTGACAAATCCCAGTCTTGATTCATGCCAACCCAACAGACACTTTCGGAGATACTTGTAGTGTACCTTTATAGCCACCCAGTTATGTTGTGACATTTGGTACACCCAAAGCATTCCTACGGTATACGGGAGTTGCACAATCTCATGGTCTAAGGAAATGATACTTGACATTAGAAAAGCTCTTAGCAAACGAACTACACGATCTTGTGCTATGCTTAGGATTGGGTCTTGTCCATCTCATCATTCTCCTAATGATGTGATCCTGTTATCAACGACATCCAATGTCCATGGTCAAGAAACCATAACCATCTATTGATCAACGAGCTAGTCAACTAGAGGCTCACTAGGGACATGTTGTGGTCTATGTATTCACACATGTATTACGGTTTCCAGTTAATACAATTATAGCATGAACAATAGACAATTATCATGAACAAGGAAATACAATAATAACCATTTTATTATTGCCTCTAGGGCATATTCCCAATATTCTCCCACTTGCACTAGAGTCAATAATCTAGTTCACATCACTATGTGATTGTAATGAATCCAACACCCATGGGGTTTGATCATAACTCGCTTGTGAGAGAGGTTATTAGTCAACGGGTCTGAGCCTTTTAGATCCGTGTGTGCTTTACAAATCTCTATGTCATCTTGTAGATGCAGCTACCACGCGCTATTTGGAGCTATTCCAAATACCTGTTCTACTATATGAATCCGGTTTACTACTCATAGTCATCCAGATTACTATCAAAGTTTGCATTGACTTAATCCTTTACAACGAACTCTTTTACCACCTCCATAATCGAGAAAATTACTTAGTCCACTAAGGATAACTTTGACCGTTGTCTAGTGATCCATTCCTGGATCACTCTTGTACCCTTTGACTAACTCATGGCAAGGCACACTTCAGGTGCGGTACACAACACATCATACTGTAGAGCATAGGGGACGACCTTCGTCCTCTCTCTCTCCTTTGCCGTGGTCAGGTTTTGAGTCTTACTCAATACCATACCTTTTAACACAGACAAGAACTCCTTCTTTGTCGATCTATTTTGAACTCCTTCAAAATCTTGTCACGGTGCGTATTCATTTGAAAGTACTATCAAGCGATTTTGATCTATCCTTATAGATCTTGATGCTCAATGTTCAAGTAGCTAAATCCAGGTTTTCCATTGAAAAACACTTTTCAATAACCCTATATGCTTTCCAGAAATTCTACATCATTTTCGATCAACAATATGTCAACAACATATACTCATCAGAAATTCTATAGTGCTCCCACTCACTTCTTTGGAAATACAAGTTTCTCATAAACTTTGTATAAACCCGAAATCTTTTATCATCTCATCAAAGCGTATATTCCAACTTCGAGATGCTTAGTCCAGTCCTTAGAAGGATTGCTGGAGCTTTGCATACTTGTTAGCATCTTTTAGGATTGACAAAACCTTCTGGTTGTATCACATGCAACCTTTCCTCAAGAAAGTCGTCGAGGAAACAATGTTTTGACATCCTATCTGCAAGATTTCATAAATAATTCAGTAACTGCTAATACAATTCCAACAGACTCTTAGCATCTCTATGAGTGAGAAAGTCTCATCGTAGTCAACTCCTTGTACTTGTCAGAAAACATCTTAGCGACAAGTCGAGCTTTCTTAATGGTGACACTTACTATCATTGCCCGTCTTCCTTTCAAAATCCATCTATACCCAAAAGCCTTACGACCATTAAGTAGTTCTTCCAAAGTCTACACTTTGTTTTCTTACATGGATCCTCTCTCGGATTTTATGGCCTCGGTCCATTTGTTGGAATTCGGGTCCACCATCGCTTCTTCATAGTTCGTAGGTTCATTGTTGTCTAGCAACATGACCTCCAAGACAGGATTACGTACCACTCTGAAGTAGTACGCATCCTCGTCGACCTACGAGGTTTGGTAGTGACTTGATCCGAAGTTTCATGATCACTATCATTGACTTCCACTTCAATTGGTGTAGGCGCCACAAGAACAACTTCTTGTGCCCTGCTACACACTAGTTGAAGTGACGGTTCAAAAACCTTATCAAGTCTCCACCATCCTCCCACTCAAATTCTTTTTAGAGAAACTATTCCTCGAGAAAGGACCCGTTTTTAGAAACAATTACTTTTGCTTCCGGATCTGAATTAGGAGGTATACCCAACTGTTTGGGTGTCCTATGAAGTTGCATTTATCCGCTTTGGGTTCGAGCTTATTACGCTAAAACTTTTTTCACATAAGCGTTGCAGCCCCAAACTTTTAAGAAACGACAACTTAGGTTTCTCTAAACCATAGTTCATACGCTGTCATCTCAATGGAATTACGTGGTGCCCTATTAAAGTGAATGCGGTTGTCTCTAATGCCTAACCCATAAAAGATAGTGTAATTTGATAAGAGACATCATGGTATGCCCCATATCCAATAGGGTGCATCTATGATGTTCGGACACACCATCACACTATGGTGTTCCAGGCGGTATTAGTTGTGAAACAATTTCCACAATGTCTTAATTGTGTACCAAACTCGCAACTCAGATATTCATCTCTATGATCATATCATATGCATTTTATCCTCTTGTCATGACGATCTTCAACTTCAATTTTTAATTACTTGAACCTTTCAATAATTCATACTTGTGTTTCATCAAGTAAATATACTTAGCATCTACTCAAATCATCTGTGACGTAAGAACATAACGATTTCCACTACATGCCTCAGCACTCATTAGACTGCACACATCAAAATGTATTACTTCCAACAAGTTGCTTTCTTGTTCCATCTTACTGAAAACGAGGCTTTCAGTCATCTTAGACCATGTGGTATGATTTGCATGTCTCAAGTGATTCAAAATCAAGTGAGTCCAAATGATCCATCTGCATGGAGTTTCTTCGTGCATACATACTGATAACCCACAAGTATAGGGGATCACAACAGTTTTCGAGGGTAGAGTATTCAACCCAAATTTATTGATTCGACACAAGGGGAGCCAAAGAATATTCTTAAGTATTAGCAGTTGAGTTGTCAATTCAACCACACCTGGATAACTTAGTATCTGTATCAAAGTATTTAGTAGCAAAGTAGTATGGAAGTAATGGTAACAGTGGCAAAAGTAACGGCAGCAGCTTTGTAGTAATTGTAATAGTGGCAACGGTAAAGTAACTAAGCAAAGATCAATATGTGAAAAGCTCGTAGGCATTGGATCAATGATGGATAATTATGTCGGATGCGATTCCTCATGTAATAGTTATAACATAGGGTGACACAAAACTAGCTCCAGTTCATCAATGTAATGTAGGCATGTATTCCGAATATAGTCATACGTGCTTATGGAAAAGAACTTGCATGACATATTTTGTCCTACCCTCCCGTGACATCGGGGTCCTATTGGAAACTAAGGGATATTAAGGCCTCCTTTTAATAGAGTACCGGACCAAAGCATTAACACTTAGTGAATACATGAACTCCTCAAACTACGGTCATCACCGATGAGTATCCCGATTATTGTCACTTCGGGGTTAACGGATCATAACACATAATAGGTGACTATAGACTCGCAAGATAGGATCAAGAACTCACATATATTCATGAAAACATAATAGGTTCAGATCTGAAATCATGGCACTCGGGCCCTAGTGACAAGCATTAAGCAGGGCAAAGTCATAGCAACATCAATCTCAGAACATAGTGGATACTAGGGATCAAACCCGAACAAAACTAACTTGATT
This sequence comes from Triticum dicoccoides, assembly GCF_002162155.2. Lineage (NCBI taxonomy): Eukaryota > Viridiplantae > Streptophyta > Magnoliopsida > Poales > Poaceae > Triticum > Triticum dicoccoides. Next base: position 110,835,766 of record NC_041387.1, on the reverse strand, counting down.
ACATGGTAAATCTCATCCAACCCATCACCATCCAGCAAGCCTACAATGGAATTACTCACGCACGGCGGTGAGCATCATGAAATTGGTGATGGAGGATGGTTGATGATGACGACGGCGACGGATTCCCCTCTCCGGAGCCCCGAACGGACTCCAGATCAGCCCTCCTGAGAGAGTTTAGGGCTTGGCGGCGGCTCCGTATCGTAAAACGCGATGAATCCTTCTCTCTGATTTTTTTCTCTCCGAACGTGAATATATGGAGTTGGAGTTGAGGTCGATGGAGCACCAGGGGGCCATGAGGCAGGGGGCGCGCCCTCCACCCTCGTGGACAGGGTGTGGGCCCCCTGGCCCTGATTCTTTCGCCAATATTTTTTATTAATTCCAAAAAGAACTTCCGTGGAGTTTCAGGTCATTCCGAGAACTTTTATTTCTGCACAAAAATAACACCATGGCAGTTTTGCTGAAAACGACGTCAGTTCGGGTTAGTTCCATTCAAATCATGCAAGTTAGAGTCCAAAACAAGGGCAAAAGTGTTTGGAAAAGTAGATACGACGGAGACATATCAACTCCCCAAGCTTAAACATTTGCTTGTCCTCAAGCAATTCAGTTGATAAAGAAAAACTTTTACAAACTCTGTTTGCTCTTGTTGTTGAAAATATGTAAAGCCAACATTCAAGTTTTCAGCAAAGATTATGAACTAACCATATTCACAATAACACTTAGGTCTCATGTTTACTCATATCAATGGCATAATCAACTAGCAAGCAATAATAATAAAACTCGGATGACAACACTTTCTCAAAACAATCATAATATGATATAACATGATGGTATCTCGCTAGCCCTTTCTGAGACCGCAAAACATAAATGTAGAGCACGTGTAAAGATCAAGGACTGACTAAACATTGTAATTCATGGTAAAAGAGATCCAGTCATAGTCATACCCAATATAAACTAATAGTAATGCATGCAAATGACAGCAGTGCTCTCCAGCTGGTGCTTTGTAAATAAGAGGGTGATGACTCAACATAAAAGTAAATAGATAGGCCCTTCACAGAGGGAAGCAGAGACTTGTAGAGGTGCCAAAGCTCAATTTTGAAATAGAGATAAATAATATTTTGGGTGGTATGCTTTCATTGTCAACATAACAACCAAGAGATCTCGATATAGCTACACACATTATAGGTGGTTCCCAAACAGAATGGTAAAGTTTATACTCCCCCTCCACCAACAAGCATCAATCCATGGCTTGCCCGAAACAATGGGTGCCTCCAACTAACAACAATCCTGGGGGAGTTTGTTTGCAATTATTTTGATTTGATTTGAGCATGGGACTGGGCATCCCGGTGACCAGCCATTTTCTCGTGAATGAGGAGCGGAGTCCACTCCTCTTGAGAATAACCCGCCTAACATGGAAGATACAAACAACCCTAGTTGATACATGAGCTGTTCGAGCATACAAAACAGAATTTCATTTGAAGGTTTGGAGTTTGGCACATACAAATTTACTTGGAACGGTAGGTAGATACCGCATATAGGAAGGTATGGTGGACTCATATGGAATAACTTTGGGGTTTATGGAGTTTGGATGCACAAGCAGTACTCCCACTTAGTACAAGTGAAGGCTAGAAAAAGACTGGGAAGCGACCAACTAGAGAGAGACAACAGTCATGAACATGCATTAAAATTAATAGACACTGAGTGCAAGCATGTAGGATATAATCCACCATGAACATAAATATCGTGGTGGCTATGTTGATTTTGTTTCAACTACATGCGTGAACATGTGCCAAGTCGAGTCACTCGAATCATTCAAAGGAGGATACCACCCTATCATACCACATCATAACCATTTTAATAGCATGTTGGCACGCAAGGTAAACCATTATAAACTCCTAGCTAATTAAGCATGGCATAAGCAACTATAATCTCTAATTGTCATTGCAAACATGTTTGTTCATAATAAGTTGAATCAGGAACGCTGAACTAATCATATTTACAAAAACAAGATAGGTCGAGTTCATACCAGCTTCTCTCATCTCAATCAGTTCTTTATATATCATCATTATTGCCTTTCACTTGCATGACAGAATGGTGTGGATAATAATATAGTGCACGTGCATTGGACTAAGCTGGAATCTACAAGCATTCAATTCATGGGAGAAGACAAAGTAATATGGGCTCTTGGTTAAATAAATCAAACAATGCATAAAAGAGCCACTCAACATTTTCATTATGGTCTTCTCCTCTCAACCCCCAAAGAATAGAAAAGAAATAAAACTATTTACACTGGAAAGCTCCCAACAAGCAAAAAGAAGAACGAGAAATCTTTTTGAATTTTCTTTTAATAACTACTACTACAAGCATGGAAAGTAAACTAGCTAAGAGCTATCACTATTTTTTGTTTTTCTTAAGGTTATTCAAACACACAAGAAGAAAGCAGGAAAATAAAATAAACTAGCATGGATAGTACAATGAAAAAGTATGAGCACCCACAACTAGAATGAGTGTGTGAACATGAATGCAATGTCGGTGAGGAATACGTACTCCCCCAAGCTTAGGCTTTTGGACTAAGTTGGTCTATGCCCAAGGGTCAGAGCTGCTCCCTTCGGTGTACCGAGGAGTGTCATCTGAGTACCACCGGCTGGCAATCTCCTCTGGATCCCACTAATAAAAGGACTGTTGATAAGGGTCAAGTGGTGGTTCCGGATCAGGCCCTGGAGCTAATGTCTGGCCCCGGTAAGCATAAACGGCCTCCGGCTAGATGAGAAACGTGCGAGCTGGTCGTGGAGGAAGTCGGTGAGGCCCGCATTATCAACCAAAGAATAAAAATCATCATGGATTCCGGTTGCTCTCAAGAACTCATCACAAGGCCATTCACACAGCCGAACTTCCGCGACGCGAGGGAGATTATACTTGGGCTTATTATTCTCCTTGCTTTGTTTATCCTTTGAGCTTTGGCTAGAAGAGCCCCTCAAAAATCTCTTCATCTTTTCCTGAGAATTTCTGAAATTTTTAGTAACTCAAAATAAAACTAAACCAAACTCGATAAAATTGATAGCAACTACTCCCACAAGTGCCTAGAGACTATATCATGCATTAGAACTACTTGGGACCAAATAAATTTGACATGCAAGTTCAATAATAGGGTCACCTTAGCAGCAAAAAATTGCAATGAACAAAGCACTAGAACAAAAACTAATTGGACCATTGGAGGAGCCACATACCAAAGAACAATCCCCCAAAGCAGTTTCGTGAATGGAGCTTTGAGCTAGGAGATCGAAAATGGCAGTAAGTTGAGCTAGAACTCGTGCTTGAGCTGGTTAGTGATTTTTTTGGGAGGAAGAAGAAAAGCATGGGTGCAGGAATAAGTGGAAGGGAGCCACCAGGGGCCCACGAGGCAGGGGACACGCCCCAGGGGGGCGCCCTGGACCCTCGTGGCCAGGTGCTGGCTCCCTCTGGTGTGTTCTCAGTGCGAGATATTCTCAAATATTCCAAAAAATCATATTTAATTTGCAGGGCATTTGGAGAACTTTTATTTTCGGGGTATTTTTTATTGCAAGGATAATTCAGAAAACAGACAGGAAATACTATTTTTGCTTTATTAAATCTAAATAACAGAAAGTAAAAAGAGGGTACAGATAGTTGTGCCTTCTAACTTCATCCATCTCATACTCGTCAAAAGGAATCCACTAACAAGGTTGATCAAGTCTTGTTAACAAACTCATTCCGAATCGCATGAAACCGGAGAAATTTCAAAATGACACTATGTTACCTCAACGGGGATATGTACATCCCCAATAATAAGAATATCATACTTTTTCTTGACAGTAGGAAGAGGAAATTCAAAACCTCCAATAACAATTGATGGGATTTTTCCAATAGAATTTATACTGTGGACTTGAGGTTGTTTCCTTAGAAAGTGAACCATATGCTCATTACCATTAACATGAAAAGTGACATTGCCTTTGTTGCAATCAATAACGGCACCTGCAGTATTCAAAAAGGGTCTACCAAGGATAATCGACATACTATTGTCCTCGGGAATATCAAGAATGACAAAGTCTGTTAGGATAGTAATGTTTGCAACAACAACAGGCACATCCTCACAAATACCAACAGGTATAGAAGTTGATTTATCGGCCATTTGCAAAGATATTTCAGTAGGTGTCAACTTATTTAATTCAAGTCTACGATATAAAGAGAGAGGCATAACACTAACACCAGCTCCAAGATCACATAAAGCAGTTTTAACATAGTTTCTTTTAATGGAGCATGGTATAGTTGGTACCCTGGATCTCCAAGTTTCTTAGGTATTCCACCCTTAAAAGTATAGTTAGCAAGCATGCTGGAAATTTCAGCTTTCGGTATCTTTCTTTTATTTGTAATAATATCTTTCATGTACTTAGCATAAGGATTCGTCTTAAGCATACCGGTCAAACGCATATGCAAAAAGATAGGTCTAATCATTTCAGCAAAGCGCTCAAAATCCTCATCATCCTTTTTCTTGGATGGTTTAGGAGGAAACGACATGGGTTTCTGAACCCATGGTTCTCTTTCTCTACCATGCTTCCTAGCAACAAGTCTTTCTTATCATAACGTTGATTCTTTGATTGTGGGTTATCAAGATCAATAGCAGGTTCAATTTCTACATAGTTGTTATTGCTAGGTTGGACATCTATATGAACATCATTATTAGTATTATCACTAGGTTCATGTTCATCACTAGATTGTGTTTCAGCATCAGAGATAGAAATATCATTAGGATTCTCAGGTGTGTCTACAACAGGTTCATTAGAAGCATGCAAAGTCCTATCATTTTTCTTTTTCTACTAATAAAGTACACATTAATATAATGTATATCCAATATATACTTCTGTAGACCTTGCCAGCCTTCTCATCTACCAAGTATCTTGGGTAGTTCTGCTTCAGTGACCGTTCCCCTATTAAAGAAGCACTTAATCTCGGGTTTGGGTTCAACCTTGGGTTTCTTCACTAGAGCAGCAACTGATTTGCCTTTTCATGAAGTATCCCTTCTTGCCCTTGCCCTTCTTGAAACTAGTAGTTTCACAAGCCATCAACAATTGATCCTCCTTCTTGATTTCTACTTTCATAGTGTTAAACATCGCGAATAGTTCAAGGATCATCATATCTATCCTGATATGATATAGTTCATCACGAAGCTCTAGTAGCTTGGTGGCAGTGACTTTGGAGAAACATCAGTATCTCATCTGGATGATTAACTCCCACTCGATTCAAGTGATTGTAGTACTCAGACAATCTGAGCACATGCTCAACGATTGAGCTTTTCTCCCTTTGTAGGCTAAGAAACTCTTCGGAGGTCTCATACCTCTTGATGTGTGCACGAGCTGAAATCCCAATTTCAGCCCTTTGAACATCTCATATGTTCCGCCATGTTTCAAAAATCATCTTCGACACCGCAATTCTAGACCGTTTAACATTATGGAACTATCACGTAGTCATCAAAACGTGTATGTCAGATGTTCGCAACATCCACAGACGACGTTCGAGGTTTAGCACACTGAGTGGTGCATTAAGGACATAAGCCTTCTGCGCAGCAATGAGGACAATCCTCAGTCTATGAACCCAACCCGCATAATTTCTACTATCAACTTTCAACTAAATTTTCTCTAGGAACATATCTAAAACAGTAGAACTAAGGCGCAAGCTACGACATAATTCGCAAAGACCTTTTGACTATGTTCATGATAATTAATTTCATCTAATCAAATTATTTAATGAACTCCCACTTAGATAGACATCCCTCTAGTCATCTAAGTGATACATGATCCGAGTCAACTAGGTCGTGTCCAATCATCATGTGAGACGGACTAGTCATCATCGGTGAACATCTCCATGTTGATCATATCTACTATACGAGTCATGTTCGACCTTTCGGTCTCTCATGTTTCGAGGCCATGTCTATACATGCTAGGCTCGTCAAGTCAACCTAAGTGTTTTGCATGTGTAAATCTGGCTTACACCCATTGTATGCGAACGTTAGAATCTATCACACCTGATCATCACGTGGTGCTTCGAAACAACGAGCTTTCGCAAAGGTGCATAGTTAGGGGGAACACTTTCTTGAAATTTTAATGAGGGATCATCTTATTTATGCTACCGTCGTTCTAAGCAAATAAGATGTAAACATGACAAACATCACATGCAAATCATAACGCGACATGATATGGCCAATATCATCTTGTGCCTTTGATCTCCATCTTCAAGGCGCGTCATGATCACCTTCGTCACCGGCATGACACCATGATATCCATCATCGTGTCTTCATGAAGTTGTCTCGCCAACTATTACTTCTACTACTATGGCTAATGGTTAGCAATAAAGTAAAGTAATTACATGGCGTTTACATTGACACGTAGGTCATACAATAAATTAAGACAACTCCTATGGCTCCTGCCAGTTGTCATACTCATCGACATGCAAGTCGTGATTCCTATTACAAGAACATGATCAATCTCATACATCACATATATAATTCATCACATCCTTTTGGCCATATCACATCACATAGCATATCCTGCAAAAACAAGTTAGACGTCCTCTAATTGTTGTTGCATGTTTTACGTGGCTGCTATGGGTTTCTAGCAAGAACGTTTCTTACCTACGCAAAAGCCACAACGGTGATATGCCAATTGTTGTTTACCCTTCATAAGGACCCTTTTCATTGAATCCGATCCGACTAAAGTGGGAGAGACAAACACCCGCTAGCCACCTTATGCAACAAGTGCATGTCAGTCGGTGGAACCTGTCTCACGTAAGTGTACGTGTAAGGTCGGTCTGGGCCACTTCATCCCACAATACCATCAAAACAAGATAGGACTAGTAACAGTAAGCAAATTGAACAAACTAACGCCCACAACTACTTGTGTTCTACTCGTGCATAGAATCTACTCATAGACCTGGCTCATGATGCCATTGTTGGTGAACGTAGCAATAATTCAAAATTTTCTACGCATCACCAAGATCAATCTAGGAGATTCTAGCAACAAGAGAGATAGAGAGGATGAGCATCTTCATACCTTTGAAGATCACTGAGCGGAAGTGTTACTAGAACGCGGATGATGGAGTCGTACTCGCGGCGATTCAAATCGTGGGAGATCCGATCTACGCCGAATGGACGGCGCCTCCGCGTTCAACACACGTACAGCCCAGGGACGTCTCCTCCTTCATTATCCAGCAAGGGGAGAGGATAAGTTGAGGGAGAGCTCGGGCAGCACGACGGCGTGGTGGTGGAGATTGTGGTATTCCTGCAGGGCTTCGCCAAGCACTATGGAGGAGGAGGAAGAGTTGGAGGAGGGAGGGGCTGCGCTAGGGAAAAGGGTACAACAGCCCTCCCACCCCCCTCTATTTATAGGGTGAAAGGGAGAGGGGGCCGGCCCCTCTAGATCCCATCTAGAGGGGGGTCGGCGGCCAGGAGGGGAGACTTGCCCCCCAAGCAAGGTGGAGGCGCCCCCTTCCCCTAGGGTTTCCAAACCCTAGGCACCTTGGGCCCTTGGGGGGCGCACCAGCCCACTAGGGGGCTGGTTCCCTCCCATATTCATCCCATTAAGTCCCCCGGGGCAGGTGGCCCCACCCGGTGGACCTCCGGAACACTCTTCGGTGGTCCCGATACAATACCGATAACCCCAAAACCATTCCGGTGGCTGAAACTGGACTTCCCATATATAAATCTTCACCTCCGGACCATTCCGGAACTCCTTATGACGTCCGGGGTCTCATCCGGGACTCCGAACAACCTTCGGTAACCACATACAATTTCCCATAACAACTCTAGCGTCACCGAACCTTAAGTGTGTAGACCCTACGGGTTCGGGAATCATGCAGACATGACCGAGACGTTCTCCGGCCAATCACCAACAGCGGGATCTGGATACCCATGTTGGCTCCCACATGTTCCACGATGATCTTATTGGATGAACCACGATGTTGGGGATTCAATCAATCCCGTATACAATTCCCTTTGTCAATCGGTATGTTACTTGCCCGATATTCGATCATCGGTATCCCAATACCTCGTTCAATCTCATTACTGGCAAGTCTCTTTACTCGTTCCGTAATGCATGATCCCATGACTAACTGCTTAGTCACATTGAGCTCATTATGATGATGCATTACCGAGTGGGGCCTGAGATACCTCTCCGTCATACAGAGTGACAAATCCTAGTCTTGATTCGTCCCAACCCAACAGACACTTTCAGAGATACCTGTAGTGTACCTTTATAGCCACCCAGTTATGTTGTGATGTTTGGTACACCCAAAGCATTCCTACGGTATCCGGGAGTTGCACAATCTCATGGTCTAAGGAAATGATACTTGACATTAGAAAAGCTCTTAGCAAATGAACTACATGATCTTGTGCTATGCCTAGGATTGGGTCTTGTCCATCACATCATTCTCCTAAATGATGTGATCCCGTTATCAACGACATCCAATGTCCATGGTCAAGAAACCATAACCATCTATTGATCAACGAGCTAGTCAACTAGAGGCTCACTAGGGACATGTTGTGGTCTATGTATTCACACATGTATTGCGGTTTTCAGTTAATACAATTATAGCATGAACAATGGACAATTATCATGGACAAGGAAATACAATAATAACCATTTTATTATTGCCTCTAGGGCATATTTCCAACACATTTTGACCCGTGGGTTAACCGTGATCTTGGTTGGTATGGTTGTATATTTTATTTATGGTGCTGTCCTGCGGTGCCCTCTGTCTCGCGCAAACGTGAGGGGTCCCCGCTGTAGGGTGTTGCAATATGTTCATAATTCGCTTATGGTGGGTTGCGAGAGTGACAGAAGCTTAAACCCTAGGTGGGTTATGGCGCATAGGAGTAAAGAGGACTTTATACTTAATGCTATGGTTGGATTTCATGACCTTAATGATCTTTAGTAGTTGCGGATGCTTGCTAGTGGTCCAATCATAAGTGCATATGATCCAAGTAGAGAAAGTATGTTAGCTCATGCCTCTCCCTCATATAGAATTGCAAGAATGATTACATGTACTTGTTATCGATTGCCTAGGGACAAATGACTTTCTTGTTGACAAAAGCTATCCATTTTTATTATCTTGCAATTTATTCGTAGTTTTATTCTCGCAAAGTACTCGTAGTTTTATTCTTGAAAAATAATTTCATACTTGTTTTAGGTAAAGCAAATGTCAAGTGTGCGTAGAGTTGTATCGGTGGTCGATAGAACTCGAGGGAATATTTATTCTACCTTTAGCTCCTCGTTGGGTTCGACACTCTTATTTACTGTAGAAGGCTACAAATGATCCCCTACACTTTTGGGTTATCAAGACCTTTTTCTAGCGCGGTTGCTGGGGAGCAATAGCGTGGGGTGAATATTCTCGTCTGTGCTTGTTTGCTTTATCACTAAGTAATTTTATTTCTTGTTCTAAGTTGTTCTCTATCTTTAATTATGGATATGGAACACGAAACACCAAAAAAATTAGATGTACTTGCTACTCATGGAGATGGGTGTCGGTGTCAAAACTGGTGGATCTTGGGTAGGGGGTCCCGAACTATGTGTCTGAGGATCGAAGGTAACAAGGAGGCAGGGGACGCGATGTTTACCCAGGTCTGGGCCCTCTAAATGGAGGTAATACCCTACTTCCTGCTTGATTGACTTTGATGAGTATAGGGGTTACAAGAGTTGATCTACCTTGAGATCGTAATGGCTAAACCCTAGATGTCTAGCCTGTATGATTGTGTTCGTCCCTAAAGACTAAACCCTCCGGTTTATATAGGCATTGGAGGGGACCAGGGGTGTACAAAGTTGGTTTATAGAGGAAGGAAACTACACATCTGGATGCCAAACTTGCCGTCCATGCAAAGGAGAGTCCCATCCGAACACGGGAGAAGGCCTTCGGTTCTGTATATTCATGGCCCATCAGTCCGGCCCATATCACACAGGCCGACTCTCTAAGGACCCCATAATCCAGGACTTTCAGTAGCCCCTGAACTTGCCTTCAATGACGATGTTATATCCGGCTTCATGTCTTCGGCTTGGCGAGGTAATTTCCCCCTTGTGCTTCATATAGTTCGGCCATTTACATTAAATATTGTACTCTTCATCTTCTACGCCGCCGTTGCCTCGGTTTCCACGTGTCAGACAAATGCGAAGGGTCCAGGCATTTTTACAAATAACCCCTGGACCATGTAGATAAGGTGCTTATAAAAGAGAGATCGAATCTCAGATTCCATTCCTCACTGGACGAAAATCCTTAGGTCTTGCCACAAGAAACCAACCAAAGATGGCCAACGCTCCTTGCTCTTCCTCGCATCCCAGGGCCCTCAAGAAGGCGACTAGGAGAGCTTCTCGGTGTCCCACGCTCAATTGGCCAAGCTACAGGTGCAGGGATACCTCCCTCCATCGGGTCTGGTCCCCGTTCGGGAGGGATTAACCACCTACAATGGCGAAGCCCTGGCGGAGAAGTTCCCCAACCCCAATCAAGGGGAGCGGGTGTGCTTCGTTTCCTTCTTGCTGAAGGGCGTGGGATTTTCAATCCATCCCTTCCTCAGAGGGCTTCTGGAGTACTACGGTCTCCAACTGCACAACCTCACGCCGGGCTCCATTCTACACATCGTGGGCTTTGTTGCTCTTTGTGAGCTGTTTCTAGGCTGCGAGGCCCATTTCGATTTATGGAGAAAATATTTCTGCCTCGTCCCCCGCTCCCAGAAGGATCTCGAGGTGGGCGGTGCCGAAGTATGGCGTATAGGTGGAACGAGATACCTGCCCGATACCTCGAAGAAGGCATCCGACGGGTGGCCCTCGGAGTGGTTCTATATTGAAGACGTTGTCCTTCCAGACCCTATCCGGCAAGGTCTCCCCGAATTCTCCTCCACTATAAAGAAGCGCGCCAGCTGGCGTCCCCGAAGCTATGAAGAAGAAGATAGTGCGGAGGTTAAGTGGCTAGCGAACAAAATCCGAATGCTTGCCCTCCGGCCTATCCATAGTCGAGGTAATGGCGATTTCAATAACACGATGCGTTCAACCGCTTCAATCCAGGGGGTTTCCCATGTGACATTACAATGGTGAGGACGACACCACACGTTGTGGGAGCAAGGGTCCGGCTAACTTTGCCACGCTGGCTGCCACATTGGCTAACCTTTTCAAAGGGGAAAAGGAAGACTTCGCTGACCTGAAGTGCCGAGAAGGTTTCTCCATGTATACCCCCATTGACTAGGTGAGTCTTCGATTATAGGCCTTAATTGATCTTTTTTACTTAACTATGCTTTATAGCCGAATTTAATCTAACTGCCCCTAACATGAATGGAGAAAGTTCATCGAGGGGATCTGCAGCCTCGACCCGCAGCCAGAGGACCATAATCGAGATGTTGATCCTAGATACGAAGAAGATCCGAACATATTCGTGGATTTTGAGGATGGAGTCTTTTATCAGACAAGCTATGGCGGCACAGAGGTGGCCATTATAGCCGACTACCCCGGCCTCCTTCCTTCCTCCCATGTAAGTACTCAGGATACATCTCTTCGAAAAGAGTTTTCCCATCGTGACTCACCCATCACACTATATCGTGCTCCCAAGGGGTGACGCTCGCACCGGCGTGCTGCACGAAAGGCGTCCTCCAAGAAGACGACGCTTGCACAAGGCGCCTCTCTGAAAAGAAAGGCGAACAATGATACAGTTGGGCCCTCTTTTGCGTTGAAGAGGTATAGTCCTTTAGTACGCATTCAGCGGATAAATCGGACGGCGACGTTCCCTGTGACGCCATATTGCAGGAGGAGCGTACGCCGAACTACATCCGGAGACCTGGCCGGCCATACACAGATTGATCTAGCCCCAGACCCTGCCACAAGGACTGGAGGGGATGCGGGGGCAATGCCGTATTTTCATCTCCCGGAGGATTCGGATAATGTATCCGTCACAAATTCCAAAGTGGAGAGTGCGATGGGTCACCGGCGGTGGAGAGCGGCTATGCGCGATCCTAGTTTTACCGAAGAGGCTTTTAATGCTCTCAGCTCCGCGGATGCTTACATCCAAGCTACTCGCGATGGAGTTGCTGGAGCCACTCACCAGCTTTCAAAGGATATGCAGGTAAGAATTTCTTGCATAGATTCAATTATCACATGCCAATAGCCCCCGAGTCTTGAAGCAGTTGGACCAACTAATTTAAGAGTCGTTTTCATTGCTAGGTACTCACAGAGAGGAGTAACAAGTTATCGAAGGAGCTTGAAGAATGCCGAACAAAACTGTCTGCTGCCACTGCCGAACTTGAAGATTTGAAGAAATCCAAGAAGGTACCTGATGGTAAGTGTAGCAACAGTTCGGAGATAAGGCTCCGTGAACACAACGAGGTTTCTTGATTATGCTTTTGTCTCGTTGGTAGGCTCGACAAATCAGCTGGAGGAGAGGCTAAGGGCTGCCCAAGCAGATAAGCAACATGCCGAAGGGCAAGAAGCTGCTGGTTAATGTGTTTTGACACGGACCATTAATGAAAAGAACAAACTTTAGGATGCAAACATCAAGCAGGCTGAAGAACTAAAGGATTTGAGAGCCCAATTATCGGATGCTTTGAAGGAGAACAAGAAATTGAAAGGCAGCATATTCAGTATGCTTTTTAACCTATCTGTCAAATGATCTCCTGTTGGAAAATATTACAATTTTGCTTCTGTAGGTGTGTTGACCGGACGTCTCAAGGAGAAGTGTCCGGATTCCAATGCGACTTGCTAAAGAGCTATCCAAAGTGCACGAGCAAGCTCGGAAAGCAATGAGGAACATGGCAAATGCTTTATGGCCATCCGATGCCCCTCCAGGAATTATGGATGAGCTTACGAATTTAGTCAAGGGAGCTTGTCGCTGCTTGGGGCTATGGAAGATATAAGCCTGTCGGGAAGGCACGTGAGAAGCCTGGGCCATGGTAAAAACATGGTATGCCAAGCTTGATTCGAATCATATGGCCCGGGTCGGACCTCGGGGACCAGATGGACAAGAAATTCCTGTTAGCTTAGTGTACGACCAAGTGAAAACATCAGCTAAGTTTTCTCAACAGGATTGTAAACTAGACAACCTACTAGAGGGTCTAGAGGAAGAAGAAGTTTTTGAGTCCAAGTAGTAATGTACTTTATCAACAAACTTTTCTCCAGCCGAATTGTAAAACGATTGTCATGGCAGACTTTCCGCTTCGACCTCCAGAACCCGAGGTTTGGAGTGTTTTCGGATATTTAAACCATTGGTAAACACCAAGGCATGCTCAGAAACTGGGCGGTCCGGTCATAGTTGCTTGAACAGAGAAGTTGTATTCGGGGAGTTATGTTATATTATATTTGATCATAAGAAACATCTTCCAGAGAGAATAGTTTCGTTAGGGGTTCCTTTCCCTAGGCCAGCATGCGTTTTTGCGCATACATAAACTGTGATGCAAGAAATCATATTACACTTTAGAATTTGGGGCGTATATTGCAACGTGGGAAGTTCATCTCTATTCCGCCGTCCGATTATTCCCTTAAGAATGCTAGCTTTCGGCTTCACCCGTCTGAGCTACACGTCCGGATAACCCGGCTGTAACAATCGCAGGGATGCTCCCTTTATGCCCTAGTCGAACAAGCGGGAACATAGGGCATAAGCACTGGATCCAGGTAACCCAGCTTGGCAAAAACTTAAGTCATAAAGGTGCATATAATGGCGAAGACAGGACACATATGAGTAGACAACACATATATACGGTGAGCTTGACGCTCCAAAATAATAATCAGAATAAGCTTCTGTAAAAAGAAGCCCCCGGGTGATATGGGGTATGTACATTTAATGATGTATATACCCCGAGTGTGCGGTTGATCCAAACACTAGTAGAAGTTGTACAAAAACCAAAAAAGAGAAAATAGGGGTGAGAGGGAGAAAAGACGATTTTTTTTACAAGTGTGGATTTAGGCGTAGAATCTTCGGAGCCGAGCAGTGTTCCATGGGTTTGGCTCCAAACGATTATCCGAAGCGTTGCGAAGGCGATAGGCTCCTCCAGTGAGAACTTCGTTTATGATGAAGGGACCCTCCCATTTGGGCTTGAGCTTGTCCTTTTTCTTCTCTGGTAGGCACAGGACGAGTTCACTGCATTATAAGTCTTTGCCTGTACTTCCCTGCTTTGATATCGCCATGCTTGCTATTGGTAAAATGTGGAACGGGCCTTCGCGACGTAGCGCTCCTCCTCCAAGCCATCCAGATCATCCTGCCAATTGAGCTCGGCCTCTCTCTCTTCATACATGCGCACTCGAGGCGAGTCATGAATAATGTTGCAAGGCAATACTGCCTTGGCGCCGTACACCATGAAAAAAGGTGTGTATCCGGTCGTGCGTTTGGGCGTGGTACACAGCCCCTAGAGTACGGAATCTAGTTCATCAACCCAGTGCTTGTCTGATTCACGTAAGGATCGTACTAGTCTGGGTTTAATGCCACTCATTATCAAGCCGTTAGCCCGTTCGACCTGACCATTTGTCTGAGGATGATATACAGAGGCGTAATCGGGCTTAATGCCTAAATTAGCGCACCAAGTTTTTACCTCATCGGCCATAAAGTTAGAACCGTTGTCAGTAATGATACTATGTAGGACACCATAACGGTGCACCACGCCAGATATGAAGTCTATAACTGGTCCGGCCTCGACCGTTTTGACTGGTTTGGCTTCTATCCACTTAGTGAATTTGTCGACCATAACCAGTAAATATTTCTTCTTATGGCTTCCCCCTTTAAGGGGTCCGACCATGTCAAGCCCCCATACTGCAGAAGGCCACATAATGGGGATTGTTCGCAAAGCAGTGGGCGGCATATGGCTTTGATTTGCGAAAAGCTGGCATCCAACACATCGCTGTACAAGGTCTTGTGCGTCTGCTTGGGCCGTGGGCCAAAAGAAACCCATACGGAAGGCCTTACTTACAAGGGCCTGAGCGGCGGTGTGATGGCCACCAAGACCAACGTGTATTTCAGCCAAGAGCTGCCGTCCTTCTTCTTTGGAGATACACCTTTATAGGATTCCGGTGGTACTTTTTTTGTACAGTTCCCCCTCATGGACTTTGTAAGCCTTCGAGCGTCGAACAATGCGACATGCCTCCGTCTGATCATCGGGGAGCTCGTTCCTAGTAAGGTAGGCGAGGAAAGGCTCAGTCCATGGGGCGATTAAGGCCATGATTTCGTGGGCCGATGGTGTTATCTCGGTGCCCGAGCCCCCAATGATATCGGAGCTGTGTTTGGAATCTGGGGGTATGGTCAGTTCTGGAAGAATGTTGCCGCTACCGTCCTGCCACACTACGGATGGCTTGAAGAGACTCTCTACAGAGGTGTTAGGTGGGACGGGGTCGCGTTTAGCGCCCATGCGGGCAAGTATGTCTGTCGCTTGATTACTCTCTCGAGCCACATGATGAAACTCGAGCCCTTCAAACCGAGTTGAAATTTTGAGTACGACATTACGATAAGCCGCCATATTCAAATCTTTTGTGTCAAAGTCTCCATTTATCTGAGATATTGCGAGGTTTGAATCCCTGCGCACTTCAAGGCGTTGTATGCCCATGGAGACAACCATCTGGAGACCGTGCAATAAGGCCTCGTATTCGGCTGCATTGTTAGAATCTGTGTACAGTATTTGGAGCACATAAAGGATTGTGTCTCCTATGGGGGATGTCAATACGACACCATCCCCTAATCAGGCTAACATCTTGGAGCCATTCAAGTGCATCACCCAGTTGGAATATGTGCCGTATTCTTTAGGGATTTCGGCCTCTGTCCATTCGACGATGAAGTCAGCCATCACCTGAGATTTAATAGCTCGGCGTGGCTTGTAAATTATTTCAGATGGTAAGAGCTCAATGGCCCATTTGGCAATCCGGCCGGTGGTGTCCCGATTGTTTATAATATCGTTAAGTGGTACTTAGAAAGCGACCACGATGGAGCACTCTTGAAAGTAGTGCCACACCTTGCGGGATGCCATGAAGACCGCGTATGCTATCTTTTGATAGTGCGGGTATCGGGATTTACATGGAGTAAGGACCGTTGATATGTAATATACTGGTTTTTGAAGTTGGAATTTGTGTCCCTCCTCATTCCGTTCGATGACGAGCACCGCACTCACTACTTGGTGATTTGCAGATATGTAGAGCAGCATCAGTTCACTAACGTTTGGTGCGGCCAGGATCGGGTTGCTCGCTAACAGAGCCTTTATTTCCTCCAGTCCGGCTGTGGCAGCGTCTGTCCACACGAAGTTGTCAGTGCGGCGTAGCAAACGATATAATAGCAACGCCTTTTCCCCTAATTTGGAGATGAGACGTCTTAAAGCTGCCACACACCTAGCTAATTTTTGGACCTGCTTGAGGTCTGTTGGTGTTGTCAACTGTGACAAGGCTCGGATTTTAGCGGGGTTTGCTTCGATTCCTCTATTGGAGACGATGAACCCAGGCAGTTTTCCGGCTGGAACACCTGAAACACATTTTTCCGGATTGAGACGGATGTCATATGTTTGAAGGTTGTCAAATGTGAGGCATAAGTCTTCCACCAATGAATCGACATGTTTGGTCTTGATGACTACGTCATCTACATATGCTTCCATAGTTTTGCCGATCTGTTTTTCCAGCCATGTTTGAATCATGCGTTGGTAAGTTGCGCCGGCGTTCTTGAGCCCGAAAGGCATAGTATTGAAGCAGAAGGGCCCATACGGAGTGATGAATGTGATTGCGGCCTGATCAGATTCTTTCATCTTAATCTGATGATATTCGGAGTATGCGTCAAGGAAGCACATGGAATTGTGCCCTGTAGTTGCATCAATAATCTGGTCGATCTGAGGTAATGGGAAGGGGTCCTTAGGGTAAGCCTTATTAAGGTCTTTGAAGTCAACACATAGGCGCCAAGATTTATCCTTCTTAGGTACCATTACCATGTTTGCTAGCCAGTCCGAATGTTTGATTTCTCTGGTAAACCCGGCTCCGAGTAGCTTGGCTAGCTCCTCCCCCATATCCCGTCGTTTGGGTTCGAAGAATCGGTGCAGAGTTTGTTTGACTGGTTTGTATCCTTTCAGTATGTTGAGACTATGCTCAGCCAGTCTTCGTGGGATACCTGGCATATCCGAAGGGTGCCAGGAAAAAATGTCCCAGTTCTCACGTAGGAATGCGCGTAATGCAGCATCCACCGTTGGATCTAGTTGCGCACCAATGGAAGCTGTTTTACTGGGATCCATCGGGTGAACTTGAAACTTTACTATTTCATCTGCCGGCTTGAGGATGTAGACTTGGGTCTCTTATCGAGGATTACATCGTCCTTGTATATTGTGGAACGTAGGGTGGTCAATTCCTCCGCCGCGAGGGCCTCGGATAGTGCCTTAAGGGCCAGAGAGGCGGTTTTGTTTTTAGCACGGAGTGCTATGTCCGGATCACTGGCGATAGTGATAATTCCATTGGGACCAGGCATTTTGAGCTTCATGTACCCGTAATGGCGTATGACTTGGCAGGGCGTGAATGTGTCTCGCCCCAGCAAAGAATGATACCCATTGTTGAATGGTGCCACATGGAAGAGTAACTCTTCGGACCTATAGTTCTCTGGTGTGCCGAATACCACATTGAGTTTAATTTTTCCCAAGCATCTGGCTTCTCGACTCGGAATAATACCGCGAAAGCTTGTGCTACTTTGCTCAATGGGACTCCTGTCCATTTGCATTTTATTGAGCGTGTCCTCGTAAATGAGGTTTAGTCTGCTACCGCCGTCCATGAGCACCTTAGTGAGCCGAAAGCTGTGTACGATTGGGTTTAGGACCAAACAGGTTGGTGCCTGGACTGAGCGGGCTCTTGGTTCGTCATTGGCGTTGAAAATGATCGCCGTGTCATTCCAAGGATTTACTGTTGCCACGTGGCAGACTTCGGCAAGGTCACGGAGCGCTCTCTTGCGCCGATTATTCGAAGAAAAGGTCTAAAGACCGTGAATACTTCGGGATCATTGTCCTCCAAAGAATAGTTCTCTGGAGTGTTATTAGTGAGGAGACCTTCGCCGCTTTTGGCCATGTGCCGGAGTATCCAACAGGCCCGAAGGCTATGTGTTGGTTCGCTATCCGGTGTTATGTGAATTTTGCCGGGTTTGTCGAGCCATTCCTCGAGGACAGTTTTATGCCCTGTAATGGGTTTAATTTTCTTGTCCACGGGATGATGATTGGGTGCCCCGTGGGGGTGCATCCTTTTTGCCTATCCGGGGGATGGCCTAAAGGCCTGCGGTTCCAAGCGGGTTGTCTGGGTTTTCCAAGCGCTTTCCAATGCGCAATACTTCTGTACTATCTGTGCCAAATCAGCAAAGTGCGGTATGTGACGGAGGTTGAGGGCATTAAGGATTCCCTCATCCGTGCAATTGTTGCAAAATACCGAGATCGCGTCGTCGTCACAACAATCCTTGATCTTGTTTTTAACAAGCAGGAATCTAGCCCAAACGTGGTGGACTATTTCCTGGGGCTGCTGCCGCACATACATTAAGGCTGATACATCTGCCAGATCCATCTTGTCGGAGTGCTGAGGGCCGATGCGTAGGCGATTTTTGATGAGTATCCTACTTCCTCCTTGATTGACTTTGATGAGTACAGGGGTTACAAGAGTTGATCTACCTCGAGATCGTAATGGATAAACCCTAGATGTCTAGCATGTATGATTGTGTTCATCCCTGAAGACTAAACCCTCCAGTTTATATAGGCACCGGAGGGGACCAGGGGTGTACAAAGTTGGTTTATAGAGGAAGGAAACTACACATACGGACGCCAAACTTGCCGTCCACGCAAAGGATAGTCCCATCCGGACACGGGAGAAGGCCTTTGGTTCTGTATCTTCACGACCCATCAGTCCGGCCCATATCACACAGGTCGGCTCTCTCAGGACCCCATGATCAAGAACTCCCTCAATGGGGAACCTCCTGAAACCCTCGATTCTCGTTATGTGAAAATATTATGCACTACTTTGATAATCTTGAGAAAACCTCATTCAACTTGATAATGGGAGTAACGTTGGATCAACGTGAATACTTTAGAAATTATCGCTTCACACAAAAAGGGAAATTATTATGGGATCAAATTGATATATTGCATTGTTATGCTTGGAATTTATGTCAAAGATATGATTATACTTGTTGCTCTAGGATGAACACTCCACACCTTCCCTTTACATGCAAATTTAATGATAATGAAACCTTGATGTCACTTGAAGCTATGTCGGTATTTCCCCAAAGAGGAAGGGATGATGCAGCACAACAGCGGTAGGTATTTCCCTCATATATGAAACCAAGGTTATCAACCAGTAGGAGAACCAAGCAACACAACATAAACAACCCCTGCACACAAAGAACAACACCTCGCAACCCGACGTGTTCAAGGGGTTGTCAATCCCTTTCGGGGTACGATGCCTCTATATAGGCAAATGACGTGAGGTAAATTTGTAGTAGATTGATAGATCGAACGCCAAATAAAATAAATAAGAATAAATTTCAACAACGTATTTTTGTATTTTTGGTTTAATAGATCTGAAAATAAACGCAAGGAAAAGTAGATCGCAAGGCAAATATATGAGAAAGAAGACCCGGGGGCCGTAGGTTTCACTAGTGGCTTCTCTCGAGAAAAATAGCAAACGGTGGGGAAACAATTAATGTTGGGCAATTGATAGAACTTTAAATAATCATGACGATATCCAGGCAGTGATCATTACATAGGCATCACGTCCAAGATTAGTAGACCGACTCCTGCCTGCATCTACTACGATAACTCCACACATCAACCGCTATCCAGCATGCATCTAGTGTATTAAGTTCATGAAAAAACAGAATAATTCAATAAGAACGATGACATGATGTAGACGAGATCCATTTATCTATTGTGGCATATATAGATCTCATCTTGTTATCCTTAGTAGCAACGATACATACGTGTCGGTTCCCCTTCTGTCACTGGGATCAAGCACCGTAAGATCGAACCCACTACCGGGCACCTCTTCCCATTGCAAGATAAATAGATCAAGTTGGCCAAACAAAACCCAAATATCGGAGAATAAATATGAGGCTATAAGCAATCATGCATATAAGAGATCAAAGAAGACTCAAATAACTTTCATGGATAAAAACATAGATCTGATCATAAACTCAAAGTTCATCGGATCCCAACAAACACACCGCCAAAAGACTTACATCATATGGATCTCCAAGAGACCATTGTATTGATAATCAAGAGAGAGAGGAAGCCATCTAGCTACTAACTACGGACCCGTAGGTCTACAAAGAACTACTCACGCATCATCAGAGATGCACCAATGGAAGTGGTGAACCCTCTATGATGGTGTCTAGATTGGATCTGGTGGTTCTGGACTCTGCGGCGGCTGGATGGATATTTCGTCGACTCCCCTAGGGTTTCTAGAATATTGGGGTATTTATAGAGCAAAGAGGCGGTCCACGGGGCACCCGAGGTGGGCACAACCCACCAGGGCACGCTTGGGCCTCCTGGAGCGCCCTAGTGGGTTGTCCCCTCCTCGGGACTCCCCCTAGGTGCAACCAGGGCCCAACTTCTTCCTTCTGGTCCATAAAAAATCATCGTAAATTGGCATGGCATTTGGACTCCGTCTGATATTGATTTCCCGCGATGTAAAAAACATGCAGAAAATAGCAATTGGCACTTGGCACTATGTCAATAGGTTAGTACCAAAAAATGATATAAGATGACTATAAAATGATTGTATAACATCCCAGAATGATAATATAACAACATGGAACAATCAAAAATATAGATACGTTGGAGACGTATCAGCATCCCCAAGCTTATCCTGCTCGTCCTCGAGTAGGTAAATGATAAAAACAGATTTTTTTTGATGTGGAATGCTGCCTAACATGTTCATCTCATTCTTTTCTTTATAGCATGGGCATATGGACTTTTATATGATTCAAAGCAATAGTATAGTTTTTACATGAAGACTTCAATACTCAACCATACCAACAAGCAACCATGTCTTTCAAAATATCAACACTAAAGCGAGTTATCCCTAGCACATCATGCTCAATCATTGATCCATTCATGAAACACACTCGAATATTAGCTACACCCAATGCTCAAATACGATAATAGTGCCCCTTAGTTGGTGCTTTATAAGAGAAGATGGAGACTCAAATTCAAAATAAAAATTGCATAAGTAAAAGAAAGGCCCTTCATGGAGGGAAGTAGGGATTTGTAGAGGTGCCAGAGCTCAAAGCTTAAATTGAGAGATAAAATTAGTTTTGAGAGGCATACTTTTCCTACCAATGAAAACGACTTGGAGCATCCCAACACTTTCCATGCTAGATACATCATAGGCAGTTCCCAAAAAGAAAATAAAGTTGATTCCTTTTTCCACCATAACTTTCAGTTTCCATGGCTAGCCGTATCCATGGGTGCCCTCCATACCAACACTTTCCAAGGAATTTATTATTTGACAACATAAAGTATTTTTTTTTCATTTTAGGACTGGGCATCCCTAATACCTTTGTCGTACTCTCGTGCAATGACAAGTGAATAAACACTCATCATGACAATAACACATCTAGCATGGAAAATATTGGCTACCCTTTACCGCCTCGCGAGTAGAGCACACAAAAGAGAAATTTATTTTGAATATTAGAGATGGCACATGCAAATTTGCTTAGAATGGCATGGAAATTCCGCATATAGGTAGGTATAGTGGACTCATATGGCAAAACTGGTTTAAAGGGTTTTGGATGCACAAGTAGTGATCATACTTAGTGCAAAATGAAGGCTAGCAAAAAGATTGAGAAGCGACCAACCAAAAAGGAAAAATCTTGTACCCAAGCATTAAGCATAAGTAACACCGAATAATGCACCATAAGTACGATATAAATTTCACTACATAACTATTGACTTTCGTGCTTGCATAGGGAATCACAAACCTTAACATCAATATTCTTACTAAAGCACAATTACTCATCAACATGACTCACATATCATATTATCATATCTCAAAACCATTACTAAGAATGAAGTTTATTTTGCCAATGATTCATGGAAGTTTTTATTATATCCTCCTTGGATATCTATCACTTTGGGACTATTTTCATATGTTGATTTTGATAAGCTCAAACAAATATAAGTGAAGATCATGAGCATAATTTTTTTCTTTCTCTCAAATTAATCTAAGTGACGCAAGAGAGAATTTCTTCAAAATTTACTAACTCCCAAATAAATCTAAATTAAGCATGAGATCATTTCTTCAAAATTAACAAAGCACACCATGCTCAAAAAGATATAAGTGAAGTACTAGAGCAAGTCCATGGCTCTAAAAATTTAAGTGAAGCATAGGAGCAAGCATAGCATAATTTTTTGGCTCTCTAAAAAGGGTGTGTCCAGCAAGGATTTGACACTTAAAACACAAAGCAAAACAAGTAAAGATTCATATCATACAAGACGCTCCAAGCAAAACTCATATCATGTGATGAATAAAAATATAGTTTCAAGTAAAATACCGATAATCGTTAGAAGAAAGCGGGGATGCCACTCGGGGGCATCCCCAAGCTTAGTTGCTTGCTACTTCTTTGAATATTATTTTGGGGTGCCTCGGGCATCCCCAAGCTTATCCTTTTGCTTACCCTTATTCCTTCATCAATCGTAAGATAACCCAAAACTTGAAAACTTCAATCACACAAAACTCAAACAAAACCTTCGTGAGATCAGTTAGTATAAGAAACCAAACCACTACTATAAGTACTATAGAAAACCTATTATTATTTTGGTTTTGCATTATATCTACTGTATTCCAACTTTTCTATGGCAAAAACTCATTAAACAAAACCATAGAATCATCAAAACAAGCACACAACACAAAGAAAATAGAGTCTGTCAAAAACAGAACAGTCTGTAGCAATCTGAAAATTTCGAATACTTATGTAACTCCAAAAATTATGAAATAAATTGGTGGACGTGAGGAATTTGTCTACTAATCCTCTTCAAAAAGAATCAACTTAAAATAACTCTTCTGTGAAAAATAACAACGAATCTCGTGAGCACAAAAGTTTATGTATTTCAGCAAGATCAAACAAACTTTCACCCAAGTCTTCCCTAAGGCATTGCTTGGCACAAACACTAATTAAAATACAAAAAAACACAATAATAACGGTAGCATAATTGTGCTAACACTCAATATCAGAAAGCAAAAAGAAAAAATAAAATAAAATTTATTCATTGGGTTGCCTCCCAACAAGCACTTTTCTTTAAAGCCTTTTTAGCTAGGCATTGAAAATTTTGATGATGCTCTCATGAAAGACAAGAATTGAAGCACAAAGAGAGCATCATATAGGACGTGACAAACACATCTAAGTCTAACATACTTCCTATGCATAGGAATTTTATAAGCAAATAAATTTTCAAGGCAAGCAAAAACTAGCATATGCAAGGAAGAAGAAAGAAACATTAGCAATCTCAACATGAAGAGAGGTAATTTAGTAACATGAAAATCTCTACAACCATATTTTCCTCTCTCATAATAATTACATGTAGGATCATAAGAAAATTCAACAATATAGCTATCACATAACATATTCTCTACATGATCCACATGCATGCAAAGTTGACATTCATCCAAAATAGTGGGATTAACATTAACTAAAGTCATGACCTCTCCAAACCCACTTTTATCAAAAAAATCATAAGATTGAACATTCTCCAAATATGTGGGATCTAAAGTTGACACTCTTCCAAACCCACTTTTAATATTATTGCAAAAATTGTTTTCAATCTCATATTCATCATGGGGCTTCAATAAATTTTCAAGATCATAAGAAGAATCACCCCAATCATGATCATTGCAACAAGTAGTAGACATAGTAAAATTAGCATCCCCATGCTTGGGGTATTGCATATTATTAGCACAATTTACATTAATAGAATTTATAGTAAAATCATTGCAATCATGATTTTCATTCAAAGAGCTGTCATGAATCACTTCATAAATTTCTTCATCACAATTTTCAGATTCACGAATCTCGAGAAAAACTTCATAAAGATAATCTAGTGTACTCAAATCACTAGCAATTTGTTCATGATAATTGGATCTCTTAAAAAGATTAGCAAGTGGATGAGGATCCATATAAAGAGATATTTAGCAATAAGCAAATAGAATACACATGGCACACAAGCAAAGAAGAGATCTGACGAGAAAACGACGAACGAAAAAGAGGGAGAATAAAACAGTAAATTTTTGTGAAGTGGGGGAGAGGAAAACGAGAGGCAAATGGAAAATCATGGAAATTTCGAGGAGATGAGATTTGTGATTAGGAACCTGGTTGATGTTGAAGATCCTCCCCGGCAACGGCGCCAGGAATTCCTTTTGATGTCGCTTAAAGCTACGTCTGTATTTCCCCAAAGAGGAAGGGATGATGCAGCACAACGGCGGTAGATATTTCCCTCAGATATGAAACCAAGGTTATCGAACCAGTAGGAGAACCAAGCAACATAATGTAAACAGCCCCTGCACACAAAGAACAACACCTTGCAACCCGACGTGTTAAAGGGGTTGTCAATCCCTTTCGGGGTACGGCGCCCCAAGATAGGGAAAAGGACGTGAGGTAAATTTGTAGTAGATTGATAGATCGAACGCCAAATAAAATAAATAAGAACAAATTGCAATAGGGTATTTTTTGTATTTTTGGATTAATAGATCTGAAAATAAATGCAAGGAAAAAGTAGATCGCAAGGCAAATATATGAGATAGAAGACCCGGGGGTCGTAGGTTTCACTAGTGGCTTCTCTCGAGAAAAATAGCAAACGGTGGGAAAACAATTACTGTTGGGCAATTGATAGAACTTCAAATAATCATGACGATATCTAGGCAATGATCATTACATAGGCATCACATCCAAGATTAGTAGACCGACTCCTGCCTGCATCAACTACTATTACTCTACACATCGACCGCTATCCAGCATGCATCTAGTGTATTAAGTTCATGAGAAAATGGAGTAATGCAATAAGAACGATGAAATGATGTAGACGAGATCCGTTTATGTATTGCAACAGATATAGATCTCATCTTGTTATCCTTAGTAGCAATGATACATACGTGTCGGTTCCCCTTCTCTCACAGGGATCAAGAACCGTAAGATCGAACCCACTACCAAGCACCTCTTCCCATTGCAAGATAAATAGATCAAGTTGGCCAAACAAAACCCAAATATCGGAGAAGAAATACGAGGCTATAAGAAATCATGCATATAAGAGATCAAAGAAGACTCAAATAACTTTCAAGGATAAAAACATAGATCTGATCATAAACTCAAAGTTCATCGAATCCCAACAAATACACCGCCAAAAGACTTACATCATATGGATCTCCAAGAGACCATTGTATTGATAATCAAGAGAGAGAGAGAGAGAGAGAGAGAGAGAGAGAGAGAGGAAGCCATCTAGCTACTAACTACGGACCCATAGGTCTACAAAGAACTACTCATGCATCATCGGAGAGGCACCAATGGAAGTGGTGAACCCCTCTGTGATTGTGTCTAGATTGGATCTAGTGGTTCTGGACTCTGCGGCGGTTGGATGAATATTCCGTCGACTCCCCTAGGGTTTCTGGAATATTGGGGTATTTATAGAGCAAAGAGGCGGTCCAAGGGGCACCCGAGGTGGGCACAACCCACCAGGGCGCGCCTGGGCCTCCTGGCGCGCCCTGGTGGGTTGTCCCCTCCTCGGGACCCCCCACCCAGGTGCAACCAGGGCCCAACTTCTTCCTTATGGTCCATAAAAAATCATCGTAAATTGACATGGCATTTGGACTCCGTCTGATATTGATTTCCCACAATGTAAAAAACATGTAGAAAACAACAACTGGCACTTGTCACTATGTTAATAGGTTAGTACCAAAAAAATGATATAAAATGATTGTAAAACATCCAAGAATGATAATATAACAGCATGGAATGATAAAAAAATATAGATACGTTGGAGACGTACCAAACCTTGGCTTCTTGTGCCAATGGTAGATACGATTATTATGATGTGGAACGAATAGAAGAATTTGTTGCTTTTAAGGGTGCTTACGAAATTGAATCTTTGTTTTTGAAGTATGAAGCTTTTGATGATGATGTTTATAGACCTGGAAATTTTGCCATCCTTAAATATTGATATGAAAATTATAAATACAATTCCGATATTGATATATTTAGTTAGAAAGTCTCCTTGTCCAAGAAGAGACTAATATTTTGTAGGAGTCTATGGAAGAAGAAATTGATGAAACTGTGAGCTCATTGGATGAAAAAGATGATGAGGAGAGCGAAAAACAAAAGGAGGAAGAGTGGATTAGCTACCCGTGCCCACCTTCTAATGAGAGTAACTCTTCAACTCATACACTGTTCAATTTCCCTTCATGCTTACCGAAGGATGAATGCTATGATAATTCCTATGACCCCGTTGATTCTTTTGAAATATCCCTTTTTGATGAACCTGATGCTTGTGGCCATGATGCCAATATGAATTATGCTTATGGAGATGAACTTGCTATGGTTCCTTATATTATGAAATTGTTGTTATTGCACCCACACATGATAGTCCTATTATCTTTTTGAATTCTCCAAACTACACTATATCGGAGAAGTTTGATCTTATTAAGGATTACATTGATGGGTGCCTTTTACCTTGCACATGATGATTTTGATGAATATAATATACATGTACATGTGCTTGCTGCTCCTACTTGCGATTATTATGATAGAGGAACTACATCTCCGCCTCTCTATGTTTCCAACATGATAAAATTGCAAGAAACTGATATGCTATGTATTGGCCTTCACTTGATGTGCATGATTTGTTCTTGTATGACATGCCGATGCATAGGAACAGAGTTAGACTTCGTATTGCATGATATATGTTGCTTTGTGCTCACTACTAAATTACAAATCATTGCTAATTAAAATTGGCTTTGATATACCTTGGGATTCGGGTGGATTCATTACTTGAGCACTTCATGCCTAGCTTAATGGCTTTAAAGAAAGCGTTGCCAGGGAGACAACCCAGAAGTTATAGAGAGTCATTTTATTCTGTTGAGTGCTTTTATAAAGTTTAAAAACAAAAAAAAATATAGAGGGGAACTTAAAACTTCACAAAAAGAAAAGTGAAAGTGAGAGGGATGAGCATTGTGAAAGTGGGAGCTAGCCTTGAACTTTGTTCATGCCCATGGAAACTTTGTGAAGCTTAATTACATAAACTTTTCAAAAGAAATAATTATCCCCTTGTACAAATCCATTGTATTATAAAAATAATGTGCCAAGGTTTGCCTTTAGGATGATTAGGTTGCTTTGGTATGTGCGGTGCAGGAACAGAAACTTTGGTTGTAGCGCGTGAATTTTCATTTTTTACTGGAACATCAAACATTTCTGAAACATTTTTGCACACTATTTCTATACAAATTGTTTATTTCATCCTAAGTTTTCAGAATTTTTGGAGTTATAGAAGTATGGTAGTGTTCAGATTACTACAGACTGTCCTGTTTAAGACATGTTCTGTTTTTTATGCATTGTTTTGCTTGTTTTGATGAAACTATCGATTCTATCGGTGGTATAAGCCATGGAAAAGTTATATTACAGTAGCTACAATGCAAAAACAAAATATCAATTAGTTTGCAACGGTACTTAGAGTAGTGATTTGCTTTATTATACTAATGGATCTTACTGAGCTTTCTGTTGAGTTTTGTGTGGATAAAATGATCAAAGATCGAGGAGGTCTCAATATGAGGAGAAGGAGGAGAGGCAGTAGCTCAAGATTGGGGATGCCCAAGGAACCCCAAGTAAATATTCAAGGATATTCAAGCATCTAAGCTTGGGGATGCCCCAGAAGGCATCCCATCTTTCTTCAACAAGTATCAATATGATTTCGTCTTTGTTTTGTTCATGTGATATGTGTGAATCTTGGAGCGTCTTTTGTGTTTATTTTTCATTTTTCTTTTATGCACCATGCTGGTACGAGATATTCCATGGTTGATTTATAGAATGCTCATTGCACTTCACTTGTATCTTTTGAGTATGGCTTTGTAGAATGCTTCATGTGCTTCACTTATATCATTTGAAGTTTGGATTGCCTGTTTCTCTTCACATAGAAAACTGATGTTCCTAGAATGCTCTTTTGCTTCACTTATATTTGTTAGTGTGTGGTATTTTGTAGAAAGAATTAAACTCTCATTCTTGACTTATATCTATTTAGAGAGTCAATGGGAATTGGTTAATTGCATGGTTAGTCATAAAATCCTACATAAAATGTATGGATCACTGAATATGATATGTTTGATTCCTTGCAATAGTTTTGCAATATAGAGATGGAATATGTGGGAGGTACTAGTAAACGGTTGTGGTCAGTAAGAATATTGGTGTTAAGGTTTGTGATTCCCGAAGTTGGAGCAAGATTTATTATTGATTGTCTTCCTTATGAGTGGCGGTCGGGGATGAGCGATGGTCTTTTCCTACCAATCTACCCCCCTAGGGGCATGTGTAGTAGTACTTTCTTTGAGGGCTAATAAACTTTTGCAATAAGTATATGAGTTCTTTATGACTAATGTGAGTCCATGGATTATACACACTCTTACCTTTCCGCAATTTGCTAGCTCTACGGTACCGTGCATTGCCCTTTCTCACCTCGAGACGTGGTGCAAACTTCGCCGGTGCATCCAAACCCCGTGATATGATATGCTCTATCACACATAAGCCTTATTATATCTTCCTCAAAATGCCACCATACCTACCTATTATGGCCTTTCCATAGCCATTCCAAGATATATTGCCATGCAACTTCCACCGCTTCCGTTTTCATGACTTGAGCATTCATTTTCATATTGCTCTGCATGATCGTAAGATAGCTAGCATGATATTTCTATGGCTTATCCTTTTTTGATATTGTTGTTATGCTAGATCATTGCACATCCTGGTACACTGCCAGGGGCATTCATATAGAGTCAAACTTTGTAATAGGTATCGAGTTGTAATTTTTATTTCTTTTGAGCTATAAGTAAATAGAAGTGTGATGATCACCATTATTCATTATTAGAGCATTGCCCCAGTGAGGAAAGGATGATGGAGCTATAATTCCCCCACAAGTCGGATGAGACTCTGGACAATGAGACAAAAAAGGAAGGGAAAAAAAGAAAAAAGAAAAAAGAAAAAAAAAGAAAAGGAAAAAAAAGAAAAGAAAAAGAGAGAAGGGGCTTGCTAGTTCCACACTTGTGCTTCAAAGTAGCACCATGTTTTTCATATGGAGAGTCTCCTATGTTGTCACTTTCATATACTAGTGAGAATTTTTCATTATAGGATTAGATGCACACCCACTTAGTTTTCATGATGAGCTTTCATACACTTATAGCTCTTAGTGCATTTGTTGCATGGCAATACCTACTCCTTGCATTGATATCAATTGATGGGCATCTCCATAGCCTGTTGGTTAGCCACGTCGATGTGAGAATTTCTTACTTTTTTGTCTTCACTATATTTACCCGTATCATCCTACTCTATTCCACCCATAGTGCTATATCCATGGCTTGCGCTCATCTATTGCGTGGGAGTTGAAAAAGCTAAAGCGTGTTAAAAAGTATGAACCAATTGCTCGACTTGTCATCGGGGGTTGTGCATGATAAATACTTTGTGTCAAGAAGACGTAGCATGACAAAACTATATGATTTTGTAGGGATAGCTTTCTTTGGCATTGATATTTTGAAAGACATGACTGTTTGTTGGGATGCCCGAGTATCGATGTCTTTATGTCAAATTATAGACTATTGCTCTGAATCACTTATGTCTTAATATTCATGCCATGATTAGACATATGATCAAGTTTATGTTAGGTAGCATTCCACA
Source organism: Triticum dicoccoides (assembly GCF_002162155.2). Taxonomy (NCBI): domain Eukaryota; kingdom Viridiplantae; phylum Streptophyta; class Magnoliopsida; order Poales; family Poaceae; genus Triticum; species Triticum dicoccoides. The sequence goes on along the minus strand of NC_041387.1, from coordinate 110,805,904 downwards.
TCAAAAAATATCTTTTTTATCATTTACCTACTCGAGGACGAGCAAGAATTAAGCTTGAGGATGCTGATACATCTCCGTCGTATCTATAAGTTTTGATTGTTTCATGCCAATATTATACAACTTTTACATATTTTTGGCACCAATTTATATGATTTATTGGACTAACCTATTGATCCAGTACCAAGTGCTAGTTCCTGTTTGTTGCATATTTTTTGTTTCGCAGAAAGTCCATATCAAACGAAGTCCAAACGCGATAATTTTTTTACTAAGAATTATTTTGGAATATATGTGATTTTTGGGAGGTGGAATCGACACAAACGGGGGCCCACAGCCCAAAGAAACAGCAGGGCATGCCAGGGGGTGCCAGGCGCGCCCAGGTGTCTTATGCCCTCCTCATAAGGCGGTTGGGGCCCTTCTTATGGCGCAAGAAAGATGATTTATGGGGAAAAAATCTTGTAAAAATTTCAATGCAATCGAAGTTACGGTTCTCCGGGAATTTAAGAAACCGTGAAGGGCCAGATCTGTGGAACGTGAAACAGAAGAGAACAGAGGAGAGATCTAATCTTGAAAGGGCTCCCGCCCCTCCGCCACCATGGCAACCATGGACCAGAGGGGGAACTCTCCTCCCATCCAGGGGGCAAGGAAGAATAAGAAGGAGGGGATGATGTTTGCTTGAACTACGTCGGTATTTCCCCAAAGAGGAAGGGATGATGCAGCACAACAATGGTTGGTATTTCCCTCAGTGATGAGACCAAGGTTATCAAACCAGCAGGAGAACCACGCAACACCATGTAAACAACTCCTGCACACAAAGATCAAATACTTGCAACCCAACATAAGAGAGGGGTTGTCAATCCCTCATGGGTAAAAAGATAGATAAAATTGTAGTAGATTGGATATATAGATCTCGCAGGAACGTGAGATAACATAAATTACTAAAAATTGTAGCAAGGTATTTTTGTATTTTTGGATTAATAGACCTGAAAATAAAGGCAAATGAAAATAGATCACGACGGCAAATATATTAAAGAAGAGACCCGGGGGCCGTAGGTTTCACTAGCGGCTTCTCTCGAGAAAAATAGCAAATGGTGGATAAACAAATTACTGTTGGGCAATTGATAGAACATCAAATACTCATGATGATATGCAGGCAATGATCATTATATAGGCATCACATCCAAGATTAGTAGACCGACTCCTGCCTGCATCTACTACTATTACTCCACACATCGACCGCTATCCAGCATGCATCTAGTGTATTAAGTTCATGGAAAATGGAGTAATGCAATAAGAACGATGACATGATGTAGACAAGATCTATTTATGTAGAAATAGACCCCATCTTGTTATCCTTAATAGCAACAATACATACGTGTCGTTTCCCCTTCTGTCACTAGGATCAAGCACAATAAGATCGAACCCATCACAAAGCACCTCTTTCCATTGCAAGATAAATAGATCAAGTTGGCCAAATAAAACCCAAATACCAGAGAAGAAATACGAGGCTATAAGCAATCATGCATATAAGAGATCAAAGAAGATTCAAATAACTTTCATGGATAAAAACATAGATCTGATCATAAACTCAAAGTTCATCGAATCCTGACACACACACCGGAAAAAGAGTTACATCATATGGACCTCCAAGAGACCATTGTATTGAGAATCAAACAAGGGAGAGGAAGCCATCTAGCTACTAACTACGGACCCGTAGGTCTACAATGAACTACTCATGCATCATCGAAGAGGCACCAATGAGGATGATGAACCCCTGCGTGATGGTGTTTAGATTGGATCTGGTGGTTCTGGAACTTGCGGCGGCTGGAATTGATTTTCGTCGACTCCCCTAGGGTTTCTGGAACATTGGGGTATTTATAGAGCAAAGAGGCGGTGCAGGAGGCCACTAAGGTGGGCATAACCCACTTGGGTGCACCTGGCCCCCCGGGCATGCCCTGGTGGGTTGTGCCCCCCTCGGGGCACCCCTCTGGTACTTCTTCGGCCCATCTTGTGTCTTCTAGTCCAGAAAAAAATCCACAAAAAGTTTCACTTCGTTTGGACTCCGTTTGGTATTGATTTCCTACGATGTAAAAATTAGCACAAAACAACAACTATCACTGGGCACTAAGTCAATTTAGTTCCAAAAATGATATAAATGATTATAAAATGATTGTAAAACATCCAAGAATGATAATATAACATCATGGAACAATAAAAAATTATAGATACGTTGGAGACATATCAGTATCCCCAAGCTTAATTCCTGCTTGTCCTCGAGTAGGTAAATGATAAAAACATTTTTTTGATGTGGAATGCTGCCTAACATGTTCATCACATATTCTTTCTTTGTAGCATGGACATTTGGACTTTTATATGGTTGAAAGCAATAGTCTAGTTTTGACATGAAGACTTTAATACTCAAACATATCAACAAGCAACCATGTCTTTCAAAATATCAACACTAAAAGCAAGTTATCCCTAGCCCATTATGCTCAATCATTAATACATTCGTGAAACACACTCGAATACTAGCTATACCCAATGCTCAAGTACAATCATAGTGCCCCTTAGTTTGTGCTTTATAAGAGAAGACGGAGACTCAAGTAAAAAATAAAAATTGCATAAAGTAAAATAATGGCCCTTCGCGGAGGGAAGTTGGGACTTGTAGAGGTGCCAGAGCTCAAAGCAAAAACTGAGAGATAAAAACATTTTGGGAGGCATACTTTTCCCACCAACAAAAATGACTTAGAGTTCCCAACACTTTCCATGCTAGATATATCATAGGCGGTTGCCAAAAAGAAAATAAAGTTTATTCCTTTTTCCACCATACTTTCACTTTCCATGGCTAACCATATCCACGGGTGCCCTCCATACCAACACTTTCAAAGGAATTTATTATTTGATAACATAAAGTAAATTCATTTTTCATTTCGGGACTGGGCATCCTTAATACCTTTGACGTACTCTGGTGCAATGACAAGTGAATAAACACTCATCGTGAGAATAACACATCTAGCATGGAAAATATCAACCACCCCTCACCGCCTCACGTGCGGTACGAGCACACAAAAGAGAAATTTATTTTGAAAATTAGAGATGGCACATACAAATTTGCTTAGAATGGCACAAAAATACCACATATAGGTAGGTATAGTGGACTCATATGGCAAAACTGGTTTAAAGGGTTTTGGATGCACAAGTAGTGATCATACATAGTGCAAATGAAGGCTAGCAAAAAGATTGAGAAGCGTCCAACCAAGAAACGAAAAAACTCATAAGCGAGCATTAAGCATAACTAACATCGAATAATGCACCACAAGTAGAATGTAATTTCATTGCATAACTATTGACTTTCATGCTTGCATAGGGAATCACAAACCTTAACACCAATATTCTTACTAAAGGATAATTACTCATCAACATGACTCACATGTCATATTGTCATATCTCAAAACCATTACAAAGAACCAAGTTTATTTTGTCCAATGATCTTCATGAAAGTTTTTATTATATACTCCTTGAACATCTACCACTTTGTGACTAATTTCATATGTTGCTTTTAATAAGCTCAAATAAATAAAAGTGAAGAACATGAGCATAATATTTCTTTCTCTCAAAATAATTTAAGTGAAGCAAGAGAGAATTTCTTAAAAAATTTACTAACTCCCAAATAAATCTAAGTGAAGCATGAGAGCATTTCTTCAAAAATAACAAAGCACGCCGTGCTCAAAAAGATATAAGTGAAGCACTAGAGCAATTCCATAGCTCATAAAGATTTAAGTGAAGCATAGGAGCAAGCATAGCATAATTTTTGGCTCTCTCAAAAAGGTGTGTCCAGCAAGGATTCAAGACTCAAAATAAAAAGTAAAACATGCAAAGACTCATATCATACAAGATGCCAAGCAAAACTAATAATATGTGACGAATAAAAATATAGCTCCAAGTAAAATACCGATGGTAGTTAGATGCCACTCGGGGGCATCCCCTAGCTTAGTTGGTTGATAATTCTTGAATATTATCTTGGGGTGCCTGGGTATCCCCAAGATTATCCTTTTGTTAATCCTTATTCCTTCATCCATCGTAATATCACCCAAAACTTGAAAACTTCAATCACACAAAACTCAAGAAAATCTTTGTGAGATCCATTATTATAAGAAAGCAAACCACTACTATAAGTACTATTGCAAACCAATTCATATTTTATTTTTGCATTCTATCTATAGTATTCCAACTTTTCTATGGCAAAAACTCTTCAAAAAAAAACCCGTCGAATCATCAAAACAAGCACACAACGCAAAGAAAACACAATCTGTCAAAAACAGAACAGTCTGTAGCAATCTGGATATTTCGAATACTTCTGTAACTACAAAAATTCTGAAAAAATAGGAAAACGTGAAAATTTTGTTTATTAATTTTCTGAAAAAAGAATCAACTCAAAGCACTCTTCTGTTAAAAATGGGAACTTTTTTGTGAGCGCAAAAGTTTCTGTTTTCAGCAAGATCAAATCAACTCTCACCCAAATCATCCCAAAGGCTTTGCTTGGCACAAACGCTAATTAAAACCAAAAAAACAAATATAATCAGAGGCATAATTGGGTATTTTATTGAAAACAGCAAGAAAACCAAAAAGCAAAAAGATACAAGTTGGGTTGCCTCCCAACAAGCGCTATCGTTTTACGCCCCTAGCTAGGAATAATGCGAAGGATCTAAGTATTGTCATTTTTAGTTCTAGATCCATACGATGACCTCATGATTGATTCATATGGTGGCCTAATTCTTGGTCTAGGGAAGTGTTCCATACCCTTCCTTAGTGGAAATTGAAATTTAATATTGCCTTCTTTCATATCAATCACGACACCAATAGTACGTAAAAACGATCTACCAAGTATAATTGGGCAAGACGGATTGTAATCAATATCAAGAACAATGAAATCCATGGGCACATAATTCCTATTTGCAAGAATAAGAACATCATTAATTCTTCCCATAGGCTTTTTAATAGTAGAATCTGCCAAGTGCAAATTTAAAGAGCATTCTTCAATATCGGTAAGACCAAGCACATCACATAAGGATTTCGAAATTGTAGAAAAACTAGCACCCAAGTCACATAAAGCAAAACACTCATAATTTTTAATCTTGACTTTGATAGTAGGTTCCCATTTATCATGTAATGTTCTAGGAATTGAAACTTCTAGTTCCAACTTTTCTTCAAAAGCTTTCATCATAACATCGACAATATGTTTAATAAAAGCTTTATTTTGTTCATAAGCATGGGGCGAATTTATCATGGATTGCAACAAAGAAATACAATCTACCAAAGAGCAACTATCCTAATTAAAGTCTTTGTAATCCAAATGAGTAGGCACATCACTAGTTAAAGTTTTGACCTCTTCAAACCCACTTTTATCAATTTTCTCAACAAGATTTTCACCCTCCGAATTATCGGGACGCCTTCTAGCTAAAGTTGACTCTTCTTCAGTTCCTTTTTCATCAATCTTAATTTTACTAAACAAATAATCAATAGAAGAAACACCAATCATTTTAAGATCTTCATCACTTTTATGAAAGCAATCACTAGAAAACGCTTTTTCTGAAAATTCTCTTTTAGCTCTAAGCATAGCGGTTCTTTTCTTACTTTCATCCATAGAAACTTAAAGAGCTTTAATTGATTCTTCAATCTTAGGCACAAAATTTTTCATCTTGAGAGTTTCTACATCATGAGAAATTATATCAATACTTCTAGACATATCCTCAACTTTATTCAGCTTTTCTTCTATCGTAGCGTTGAAAACTTTTTGAGTATTGATAAATTCTTTCATATTATTCTCAAGATCATAGGTGTTCCTATTATTATTATTATAATAAGGATTACCATAGGAATTACCATAATTATTATAGAAATTACTAGGAAAAGGCCTAGGATTAAAATTACCTCTATAAGCATTGTTATTGAAATTGTTCCGCGAGAGAAAATTCACATCTATGGCATCACTATTTTGCTCAATCAAAGTAGACAAAGGAAAATCATTAAAATCAATAGAAGCATTTCTATTAGCAACCAACTTCATAAGAGCATCAACTTTTCACTCAAATAATTTATTTCTTCTACCGAATTGACTTTTTTACTAGTAGGAGCTCTTTCGGTATGCCATTGTGAATAGTTTGCCATAATATTATCAAGAAATATAGTAGCTTCACCCAAAGTAATTTCCATAAAAGTACCCCCGACGGCGGAATCTAAAAGATTACGAGAAACAAAATTCAACCCCGCATGATTTTTTTGTAAGATCATCCAAAGATTTAACCCATGAGTTGGGCAATTCCTTAGCATCAATTTCATCCTTTCCCAAGATTGTACAACATGCTCATGTTCAAGTTGCTTGAAATTCATGATCTGGGTTCTAAGGGAAATGATTTTTGCGGGCAGAAAATACTTAGTAATAAAAGTATCCTTACACTTATTCCAAGAATCGATACTATTGCGAGGCAAAGAAGAAAACCAAAATTTTGCATGATCTCGCAAAGAAAACGGAAATAATTTCAACTTCACAACATCATTGTCCACATATTTTTCCTTTTGCATATCGCATAATTCCACGAATGTGTTAAGATGGGATGCGACATGCTCATTAGGAGTACGAGAAAATTGATCTTTCATAACAAGATTCAGCAAAGCAGTATTAATATCACAAGACTCTGCATTAGTGACAGGACAAGCAATCGGAGTGCTAATAAAATCATTGTTGTTGGTATTTGAGAAATCACACAACTTGCTATTCTCTTGAGTCAGGGTGACTACACAACAAGATTGCACTCAAAAACAGATCTGACGAGAAAATGATGAACAAAAAAGAGGGCAAATAAAACGGCATTTTTTGTGAAGTGGGGGAGAGGAAAACGAGAGGCAAATGGCAAATAATTTAAATTGCAAGGAGATGAGATTTGTGATTAGGAATCTGGTAGACGTTGATGATGTCTCCTCGACAACGGTGCTAGAAATTGGCACGAGGCCGGGAGACTATCTTGACGTGATCCTCCTCGACAACGGCGCTAGAAATTCCTTTTGATATTTGCTTGAACTACGTCAGTATTTCCCCAAAGAGGAAGGGATGATGCAGCACAGCAATGATAGGTTTTCTCAGTGATGAGACCAAGGTTATCAAACCAGTAGGAGAACCACACAACACCATGTAAACAACTCCTACACACAAAGAACAAGTACTTGCAACTCGATGTAAGAGAGGGGTTGTTAATCCCTCACGGGTAAAAAGATAGATAAAATTGTTGTAGATTGGAACTTCAAATTGATAAAATAAATTACTAAAAATTGCAGCAAGGTATTTTTGTATTTTTGGATTAATAGATCTAAAAATAAAAGCAAATGAAAATAGATCGCGAAGGCAAATATATTAAAGAAGAGACCCGGGGGCTATAGGTTTCACTAGTGGCTTCTCTCGAGAAAAATAGCAAACGGTGGATAAACAAATTACTGTTGGGCAATTGATAGAACTTCAAATACTCATGACGATATCCAGGCAATGATCATTATATAGGCATCATGTCCAAGATTAGTAGACCGACTCCTGCCTGCATCTACTACTATTACTCCACACATCGGCCGCTATCCAACATGCATCTAGTGTATTAAGTTCATGGAAAAATAGAGTAATGCAATAAGAACGATGACATGATGCAGACAACATCTGTTTATGTAGAAATAGACCCCATCTTATTATCCTTAATAGCAATGATACATACGTGTTGTTTCCCCTTCTGTCACTGGGATCAAGCACTGTAAGATCGAACCCATCACAAAGCACATCTTCCGATTGCAAGATAAATAGATCAAGTTGGCCAAACAAAACCCAAATATCAGAGAAGAAATAAGAGGCTATAAGAAATCATGCATACAAGAGATCAAAGAAGACTCAAATAATTTTCATGGATAAAAACATAGATTTGATCATAAACTCAAAGTTCATCGGATCCCAACAAACACACCACAAAAATAATTACATCATATGGATCTCCAAGAGACCATTGTATTGAGAATCAAATGAGAGAGAGGAAGCCATCTAGCTACTAACTACGGACCCATAGGTCTACAATGAACTACTCACGCAACATTAGAGAGGCACCAATGAGGATGATGAACCCCTCCGTGATGGCGTTTAGATTGGATCTAGTGGTTCTGGAACTTGCGGCGGCTGGAATTGATTTTCATCGACTCCCCTAGGGTTTCTGGAATATTGGGGTATTTATAGAGCAAAGAGGCGCTGCAGGAGGCCACCGAGGTGGGTCTTGGGTAACATAGTAATTTAAAAAAAAACTACGATCACGCAAGTTCTATCTAGGAGATGCATAGCAATGAGAGGGGAGAGTGTGTCCATGTACCCTCATAGACCGAAAGCTGACGCGTTTAGTAACACGGTTTATGTAGTCGAACTTCCTCCCGATCCAACCGATCCAAGTACCGAACGTACGACACCTCCGCATTCAGCACATGTTCAGCTCGATGATGTCCCTCGTGCTCTTGATCCAGGTGAGGACGAGGATGAGTTCCGTCAGCACGACGGCGTGGCGATGGTCATGATGATGTTACCAGCGTAGGGCTTCGCCTAAGAACAACGGCGATATGACCGATATGTGTTACTGTGGAGGGGGGCACCGGACACGGCTTAGGCAAAACTTGGTGTGTTTTTGGGGTGCCCCCTGCCCATGTATATAAAGGAGGGAGGGAGAGAGGCCGGCCCCCTAGGGGTGCGCCAAGAGTAGTCCTACTAGGACTTCCAAGTCCTAGTAGGAATCCCTTTCCTTGTCAGAGTAGGAGAGAAGGAAAGAGGGAAAGAGAGAGGGAGTAGGAAAGGGCAAGGGGGGCGCCGCCCCCTTCCCCTAGTCCAATTCGGACTCACGGGGGGGGGGGGGGCACCTCCCCTTGGCCCGCTCCTCCTTTCCCGTATAGCCCAATAAGGCCCATTACTTCTCCCGGTGAATTCCCGTAACTCCGGTACTCCGAAAAATACCCGAATCACTCAGAACCTTTCCGATGTCCGAATATAGCCTTCCAATATATCAATCTTTATGTCTCGACCATTTCGAGACTTCTCGTTACATCTGTGATCTTATCCGGGACTCCAAGCAAACTTTGGTCATAAAAACACATAACTCATAATACAAATCGTCATCGAACATTCAGCATGCGGACCCTACGGGTTCGAGAACTATGTAGACATGATAGAGACACATCTACGATCAATAACCAATAGTGGAACCTGGATGCTCATATTGGCTCCTACATATTCTATTTAGATCTTTATTGGTCAAACCGCATAACAACATACGTTGTTCCCTTTGTCATCGGTATGTTACTTGCCCGAGATTCGATCATCGGTATCATTATACCTAGTTCAATCTCGTTACCGGTAAGTCTCTTTACTCGTTCCGTAATGCTTCATCCTGCAACTAACTCATTAGTCACATTGCTTGCAAGGCTTATAGTGATGAGCATTACTGAGAGGGCCCAGAGATACCTCTCCGATACAGGGAGTGACAAATCCTAATCTTGATCTATGCCAACCCAACAAACACCTTTGGAGATACCTGTAGAGCATCTTTATAATCACCTAGTTACGTTGTGATGTTTGATAGCACACAAGGTGTTCCTCCGGTATTCGGGGGTTGCATAATCTCATAGTCTGAGGAACGTGTATAAGTCATGAAGAAAGCAGTAGCAATGAAACTGTAATGATCATAATGCTAAGCTAACGGATGGGTCTTGTCCATCACATCATTCTCCTAATGATGTGATCTTGTTCATCAAATGACAACACATGTCTATGGTTAGGAAACATAACCATCTTTGATTAACGAGCTAGTCAAGTAGAGGCATACTAGGGACACTATGTTTTGTCTATGTATTCACACGTGTACAATGTTTCCATTTAATACAATTCTAGCATGAATAATAAACATTTATCATGATATAAGGAAATATAAATAACAACTTTCACTACAAAAAAAGACACATCCGTGACATTTTAGGCCGAACGATTTTTTTCTATCATACATATGACACTTCTATGACGATAATTGTGACAAAACCCGGTATCATCATAAATGTGGTGGGCTCCTACTTCTATGACAAAAAATCATGACAGAAAATGGGCTTTTCGTCCTGGGCGGGCCGGAGACGCAGCCGCATGACATTCTTTGGGCCGTCCATGACGGAAAAAACCATGGTAGAAGCAAGGGGGAGGAAAATTTAGGGGAGTTGCCGGTTACGATGGGAGGTCGGGGGCCGAGCGATGCGCGTTTCTCTCATACACGTACGCGCGTGTGTGCGAGGCGTTGGCTCTAGCTAAACCCGAGCGAGGCATTGGGCTCTAACTGAACCCGAGCGATTGCACTGCAGGCTACGCGTTACTGAACCCGAGCGATCGATCGATGGCTGTTAACTGAACGCGATGGAGCGATTCCTTCGCTACTACTGCTAACTGAAGCCGATCGATTGGATGAATAGTG
>NC_041387.1:110768912-110795037 GCF_002162155.2 Triticum dicoccoides | reverse complement strand
AGGACCCCGTGGTGTGGAGGGCTGGATGAACAGTAGATGGTGGAGGGGTGGCCGTGGAGGGGTGGTTGAACAGGACCCCGTGGTGTGGAGGGCTGGATGAACAGTAGACGGTGGTGGGCTGGATGAACAGTAGATGGTGGAGTAGCGTGCGGTGGAGGCTGGATGAACAGGAGCCCGTGGAGGCTGGAGGAGGTCGACGGTAGCCCATGAAGGTTGGAGGAGGTCGACGGTGGAGATGAACAGTACACCGTGGAGTCCCATTTTGCGGTACGCCACACCCCTCCCGATGAACAGGACCCTCGTTTCGACCGTAGCGCTCCAACACAAGTCCGTTTCGTCCGCTCGTCCGTTTTGCGGTACGCCACACCCATCCCGATGAACAGGACCCCCGTTTCGACCGTAGCGCTCCAACACAAGTCCGTTTCGTCCATTTTGCATACACCACACCCCTCCCGATAAACAGGACCCCTGTTTCGACCGTAGGAGGTCCGTTTCCTCCGTCTTGCGGTACGCCACACCCCTCCCGATCAACAGGACCCCCATTTCGACCGTAGGAGGTCCATTTCCTCCGTTTTGCGGTACGCCACACCCCTCCCGATCAACAGGACCCCGTTCCAAACATAGGAGGTCCGTTTCCTCCGTTGTGCGGTACGCCAGGCCTTGTTTCCATCGCCTGTTCCATCCAAGCCCTCCCGATGAACACGACCACGCATTCTGTTCCGACCCAGCCGGTTGGCTCCCCATGAACACGACGACGACGTTGTTTCTCCGTTCCGACCCAGCCATGTACGTAAGCGCGAGTAGGCGTTCGAGACCCTGCCCGTATGTACGTACGTGGCCGTATTTTCTTTCTTGCACCCTCGCCGCTGTACGTACGTGTACATGCTACGTGGGCGCCTCTACTACGACACGTGCACGCCTCTACATCGACCAGTATGTACATACACGTTCGCGACCAGAATGACAACGCTACGTACGCTTCGACCAGGTGGGTCCCAACTGTCAGGCACTTCCTTGCCTGCGAAGATGTAGCTAGTGGGTCCCAACAGTCAGGGGGGCAAATCGTTTTGTTGTTTTTTTTGCCCGGACGCACTTCCTTGCGTGTGAAGATTTAGCTGGTGGGTCCCAGCAGTCAGGGGGGCGAATCGTTTTTTTTGCCCAGACGCACTTCCTTGCGTGCGAAGATGTAGCTGGTGGGTCCCAGCAGTCAAGGGGGTGAACTGTTTTTTTCGGACGCACTTCCTTGCGTGCGAAGATGTAGCTGGTGGGTCCCAGCAGACAGGGGGGACGTTTTTTTCATGAAATACGGTGGCCCGTAAGGTGGGTCCCCGCTGTCAGGTGGAGGAATAATTATTTTGCACGTAATAAGGAGGCACTTCCTTGCTGCGGCTGTGGACCCAGCTGTCGGCCTCTCCACGTACAGTCCACGTCCGATGGAAGCCATTCCTTGACCACGTTGACCACGCCGCGCCGAGAGCACTAGGGCGATAGACGACCGCGAGGCTTAGGAAGGGGATGACGTGTAGCCGGGGAAGACGTGGCAGTGGATGCCCATGTGTAGAGGAGTATGAGGGTTCACTTGTTCGGCTGCCGTCGCCGCAGAATAACAGGGTGTGTGGGTGCGTAGAGGGATGGCCTGGCCAGCGGTGGGAGTAGTAGGGGGCGGTGAGGCCTCCGCGGCATAACAGCTGGCCATGGGCGGTAGGAGCAGGCGGCACAACCGGCGCTGCTTTGGGCGGCTGGAGCAAGAAGACCAGAGGTTGAAGAAGCACTACAGCCGTTGGATGGACATCGTACGGTCACTGGAGCTAGAATCGTTCATATATTGACTAAAGTTGACAAAGGCCTCCATCCCAGTCAACTTAGTAGGCCCACAAGTCAGCCTCCCACCAAGGTTGGTCCCAGCTAGCAGGGGGTATTCATTGTTTTGTGCATAATAAGGAGGCACTTCCGGTGGGTCCGAGCTGACAGCGGGGGGAACATTTTTTTCGCGAAATATGGTGGCCCGTCCTGTGGGTCCCAGCAGTCAGGGGGAAATGTTTTTTCGTGAAATACTGGTGGCCCGTCCGGTGAGTCCCTGCTGTCAGGTGGAGGAATAATTATTTTCTGTGTAATAAGGAGGCACTTCCTTGTGGCTGCCGGGGACCCAGTTGTCAGCCTCTCCACGTACAGTACTCTTCCGTTGGAAGTCGATCGTTGACCACATTGACCATGCTGCACCGAGAGCACCATGGCGGTGGACGACGGCGAGGCCTAGGAAGGGGACGACACGGAGCCGGGGAAGCCGCGGCAGTGGAAGCCCGCGCGGAGAGGAGTACAAGGGTTCACCGGTTCGGCTGCGGTGTGAGGCTGCCGTCGCTGCAGAATAACAGGGGGTGTGGGTGAGTAGAGGGATGCCCTGGCCAGCGGTGGGACTAGTAGGGGGCGCTGAGGCCTGCGCGGCAGCACAGCCGGCCACGAGAGGCGGGAGGCAGTCCCGCCGACGCTGCTTTGGCGGCTAGAGCAAGAAGATCAGAGATTGAAGAAACACGACGGTCGTTGGATTGACATCCAACGGTTACGTCTGCTAGAATCGTTTGTTGACATAGTATATGATAACTAAAAAAATCTTGCATACGCATCAACTAAACAGGACCACAAGTCAGACCACTCCCTCTTTTTTTAATAATTTATATATAGCTCATGGCAACTTCTTATGCAATTTATTGCAGTCATTTTTTTTGGTTGGCCAGGGCCAATTTCGCATATTTCTGTGGGTTCCAAACTATTTTTAATACCGAAATGTCGAGCCAGATTTAAAGTACTTTGAAGATATATTTAAATTAGGTTAATGCCCAGTGAAATAGGAATCTGAAAATGTGAAAAAAAATCAGAAATTATAAAGTAATTGCCAATTTGTCATCTGTTTTTACATTTACAACCCATTTCATATTACTTTCAAGATTTGCAGGCGTCTTGAAAGAGTTGCAGCCCATCAGGGCGTAGAAAAATAAGTAGGCCTAGATTGGGTATTCTTCAGAAAAAATAAATTGGGCTCATTTTCACAAAGAAAAAATAGCTGGGCTGGTCACATGGTGAACATAAAATATAAGCTGGGCTAGACGGGCCACAGCCCAGTTCAAACCCTGCTCCGTCTCAACAGTACCAAACAAATAAAATACTGCTTGAGTAGCTACATCCTAGGTGTCAGCTGATCTTGTGTTGTTCTCTTGTCTATTGACTATATACGCTCACAATGTCGTGGGTCCCAGATGTCAGGAAAACACTAGGAGGAAGCATTTTATTTTTCCATACGCTGATGTGGTGGGCCCCTACTGTCATACTCTCCACGTACTTCTGCCGATTCCTGTTGTTTGTTGACCATGTTGACAACGCGAGAGGGCGGCGCCGCGGCGAGCGCACCAAAGCGTGTGGAGGACGTCGGCGTTAACGATTTAGGAGACGGTGGGGCGGCGATGCATGCGCTGAGGCGCAACCAGCCGTGGGAGGCGGAAGCAGGCGGCCCCGCTGGCGTTGGTTTGGTTTTGGCGGCTGGAGGAAGACAGGATTGAAGAAACACGACAGACTGTAAAAGCAGCAGGAGTACTTAACAACCTTAACTGAAACCAACAGGGGCACTTAACAACCAAAGTTGAAAGCAGTATGAGTACTTATACAGGTTCAACCATACAAAGCACGCCTCGAACAGTGCTACTTTGCCTACAGTTAACCAAGGGTGAGGCTGCCAAGTCCCAGGACAAGGCCCAGGCGCCACCCCGCGCATCCACAACCTTCTGAAAGCGGCTTCATCTTGCAACATGGTCAATAAACAGGATATTCGCTTTAGAGCCATGGAAAAGCATGAACATAATCTTCTGTCCTATTCTCCAAGATGGACGGGCCTTCATTATTTGAGACCACCCACGAATAAGTATCTTTTCACCTCCAAGGGGAATTGAGTAGGTCGACATAAACATCATGTTGTGACCAAGCGCAAGTCTGACCCGACCATGGTCAGGCATCTGTATAGGAACAATAGAACTTGGCAGTTCCTGTTTCAAGAAGATCACAGCTGTAAAACTATGTATAAGCAATAGTTTATGAACAACATATATAACAGAAAACAGCTCGTACCATAAGTTTCTCGACACAGTTGGACCTGTTCAACGAGTGCAGCAGTGGCACACATATTCCACGTGGCCTTCCACCATTGAAACGCCCCACAAGGACCTCAAGACGATCAATAAAGTGTAGGAACATGTGGATGTCATCCCAGTCAACTTCAGTGCCATCAGTAACAGCCGAGTTACTACAGAATAACAAACGAGCAGCCTGCTTAACTCTGAAAAAACCTACACATGCCACCAATTATAAGAAAAACATTAGTTAGAAGTAGCATCTTCATGAGAGATTCGTTGCTACTTCTAAAGTTAAAATGTGATTAGTTAGACAGAATAGGTGGATTAAGAAGTAATCGAGGCAACAAGCAAGAACCAGATACAAAACTAACATGGATGAACAATTGTAACGACGTCGGGGTGGAAGATTTCAGTGAAGATGAGACCAGGTTCTGCTATTTCCATCAACATTCATGCGCCAACTTTCAGTCCGTAACACTTGAGAAAGTTTATCCAAGTTCAGCCATAAAAAAGCAGCGATCTTCTTGGTTCATGAACCCAACTCGAAAGTAATATCCATGGATTCTCTTCACTGTGACCATTAAACTAGTGTATTCAATTATGGCAAGGCCGAGCATCTTGAGTACATGTGTTCTGGCAGAGCAAATAATACACTGCAGGAAAAATAATATGAGAACACAGCATGTTCAAAAAAAAAACACCCTCCCGGATAGAGAAGAGAATTCTAGGAACATACTGTGCGTGTTTCAAAATGCTGTGGTAGGATGAGAAGGAACAAGTGTGGCATCACACCGAAGGCGCAGAAATCTGTAGGGTACTCGCACTTTGGGAACTGCAACTGAAACACACTAGATTCAGTACGAAGAAAAATGCATCAACGGCGGCGGCTGCCATCCTAGGATTACCTGCGACCAAGGGACTTGGATTTATCGGGGATGGATGAAGAATTCGTACTTGGTTGTCCATGAGAAAACCCTATGCAACCGCCGAGCGGGGGTTTTCTCTGAACAAGCAGATGAGGGAGAAGGGGATTCAGGCCCAGTGAAATATTGCCGCTTCGTCCGTCCAACTTACTACTAAAGCTGGAAAGGGGGGTTGTGATTTGATGGCTCATTGGGCATTACTGTGGCGCTACGACTGGGGTGTGTCTACCGTGAAGTTGTGCACTCTAATTTGTGCATATGGCACGTGGACCCCGTTGCCGGTTGCCCCACATATCAGCGAAAGGAAGTAGAAAGATAGGAGTAACTACTTACACATAAATATATATTTTAACAGAGAGATACTCCCTCTGTAAAGAAATATACAAATCTTTTATATCATAGGCTCACCTTGCCAAGAAATATACTCCCTCTGCCACGCACAGGCATTATGGGGGTTCAGCTTTTTTTATGGGGGTTCAGCTGAGAATATAATACTCAGATAGGCTCACGGTTCTGGACATTGGGCCGCAGGCCAACCCTGCATGTTTGGGGGCCCATGTGTTCTACCTCAGCGCTTTTCATATTGCAAGTGGTTGGTATTGCGCTGGTTTTAGGTGCTGTCGCAAGGCGAATACACAAAATTGAATAAAGCACGACAGCTGTTGGAATGAAATCGAACTACAGTTCCTAACCAGCAATCAGAGTTGCAATTCTATCAACGATATACCATGTGATAAATAATACTGTCATACTACTTATACACACAGGACACTTGTTTCACCATGCTAGATTATTAAATCAAAATCTCTCGGAGGATAGATCAGTTCGGCAGTTGCGTGTTGCTACTGAAGAATTTCAAAGTTGATTTGGACCAGCTCTCCTTGCCGAGAAAGTTCGATTTTGACATCATCCCCTACTGCAAGATATGATGTAGATTTGAACCTTGACCATCCTTTAGCATCAATCATCATGCAACCATCCTTTATACTTACGGTATATTGAGCAGGTTCATTCACACCAAGGCTGCACATGGTAAGAGAAACTTGGCCGCGGTCGCCCGGATTGTTGAACGACTCCATTGTTGCTCTAGGAGTTCTCTGTTTGCAAACAAGAAGACATACCCAAACAGTTAGATCAACACAGTGAATCATGTGAAACAACATGGAAAGAAAAAAGAACGAAGCACTTGGGCGGCCAATGCTTACCAAGAAGGTGGACATGTCGGTTTTTGTAAGGACTTTGGTATATGAAGTGCGAACTGCAGCCCAGTCTGTCGCCGGTGCAACTGCACGGGCCGGACCAAATGCAAGTGCAAGTGTTGGTGCAGGTGCCGAAGCCGCTGCTGCTTCCGGAGATGGCGCTCCTTGTAGAGCTGGTGCCGGTGTCGATGCCCGATCCTCCGGTAGATCAGACTGATCCACTGACGCGGTCAGTGCCCAATCCTCAGCTGGATCAGACTGAGCTGCTGCCGCTGTTAGTGCTAGAGCAACTGCCGGTGCTCGATCTGTGCGAGACAACGGCGATCGTGTTTGGTCTGCTATGATCAGCTTTCTAACTTGACTAGGATCCGTGACCATGATCCAGTTTTTTCTCCATTTCTTTTAAACGCGAGAAGGACTAGATGTGGCGTTTTTGTTAAACCAAACTACAGTTCATCATAGGGATTCAACTTGTACTCAGACAACAGACTGGTCCAATTTTTTCCAGTAATATAAGTGATGGACAGTGCCTTCGTTACTGACACGACATAAGAAGTGAAACCTGCAAAAATAGCCATCGTAGAGCAAACCAAACGGTTTATTCTGTGATGAATGTCACATGGCAAAACCTGCATCGTAAAATTGCAGGAAAAGAGAGAAAACATGACATTAAATCAATAAGATTTAGACAGTAAATCAATAAGATTTACTTGATGTGACACGAGTGAATCCTTACCAGGAAATCACTATGTTGAAGTACTAAACAGAAGATTGATCGTCCAACTACGCGTGGCATGCAGGGGCCCTGCCTACTCCCACAAGCAGGATAGTCCAAAGGTCGTGACAAATCGTATGGACCGAACATCCATGGGACTGGAAATCCTGGTGGGTACGATAAACCCTGCAATGCATACAGATATTGGAGTGTAACCATAATTGATAAACCGTCCTCACAAAAAATATGATCTGGATACTTCAAAATGTACAGACTGAATTGAGTGGACAGACATTAACATAGACCGTTCTCAGGACTAACCACACACCAAAAGCGGCAGTACTAATAAACAATACAGGGTTCACAAACACAAATCAAGTACTGGACAATAGTACTTACTACAGACAAGCAAAGTTGCACTAACTAAACTCTGCAGACTATTTCTTGCCACCGACCTACGGGATGAACCCCGCATAACTGACTAGGCCATGGACTTCGTGTGAGATGTCTACATGCACCATCACCATCTTGTCAACCTTGGAGAACCTAACAGAGTGGTCGTTCCACTCATAAACATGATGATGAAGACAGGCCGCATCAGATTTGTTGGGAAGCTTTACAAGAACCACACCCTTCGTAATCAAAGGCACAGCCAGGAAATTGTTGTGGTCAAGTACAACCTCGAGAACACGCCTGACAACAATGCTACAGGAAAACACTAGTTCAGGACACGTGGTGACAAGGACACAACAGCTGGATAGTTCAGCAGTAGAACTCATCATCAGGTCTTCCAATTCACACGACATGACTTTGAGAACTCCATCTCCACCGCGGACCTGGTTCTAATTCAAACAGAAACCATATTTTATTACTACCTCCATTCAGAAATATACCCTCTTAAAAGGTAGCATTGATGTTCATAAATTACTCCCTCCGTCCCAAAATTCTTGTCTTAGATTTGTCTAGATACGGATGTATCAAGTCACATTTTAGTATTAGATACATCCGTATCTAGACAAATCTAAGACAAGAAATTTGGGACAGAGGGAGTAGTTGAAAGTAATCTATAAGAAATCAGTGTCAACCTCTCGCATGTTTTGGTCAAAAGAGGAATTTAGAACCGTCATTTGGCACACTAAAATCACATGCAAGATCACCCAAAAAGTTGTACTGCCAGTACTAGTATTGCGTGTTAAATGAAAATACACGATCAAGATCGAGAAAAAGATCGTCAACAAGAGACATTACCTGGACTTACTTAATGAGGGATCCCGAAGAGGGGGGCTTGGACAAGGCGATGGCTTTGAGCTTGTCTGCGGTAGTCTCGGCGGGGTGCTTGCGCTTCTTCGTACCATGAGCCTCGACGGTTTTGGCCAGAGCCATAGACATCATGTCGGCCGATGCTCCGGCGTCCATCCAAGAGAGGAAGCTGATAGAGAAGAGTGAAAGGAGGAACGAGATGAGGGAGAAGCGAAGCGAGTGGGCGTTTTCTTCAAGAGAGGAAGCTGAGAGAGAAGAGTGAAATGATGGTTGCTTCGTCCGTCCAACTTACTGCTGGAAAGGAGGGGGTTTTGTGATTTGACGGCTCATTGGGCATTACTGCGGCGGCTCGATCGGGGTAGTCTACCGTCACTCTACTATAGAGTAATTTAGTGCATGGCTGGTGGACCCAGGTGTTGGCTGTCCCACACGTCGGCGAAAGTGAGTAATTTAATGCATGGCTGGAGGAGGATCCGCACGGTAGAGTGTGCCCACTATTTTTCATTCTGAAGAAAAAAATGATTACATCAAGTGTTTCCACTCTTACGACGGAGGAGTGCGAAACACGGCAGCCACTTGAACATACACAGTGCTCCTACTACTAGGCATGTGCAGTGGTTCATACGTTAGTACTATACAATCTTGTTGCTAGTGTAGTAAGATATGACAATAACAAATGATGTTGTGTGCATGTCAACTACTCCTATATGTAACATAGTACCGCTTTTTCTACTGTCCGGTCGAGAATGAATGGTGAGATCAATGTTAACAGACCTAGGTCCACAGCGCATGGAGAGTATGGTGCTATAGTACTCCATGAAACATGAACCATATGAAGCACATCCTATAGTGTTAGACAGGGTGTATGAAGGGTGCACGGGATGGGAGCAAAAGTTCCCTTCTCGACCCACTTTTGGGTGTTTGGCAGAGTGCATGAACCATGAAGGGTGCATGAGTCCACACTAGTAGGTTGACAAAAATACACGAAGAGGAAACAACTATACTGAGATGAGAATGCAACCAAACACACCCACACGCTTTGTGCTACAGTGACTGATCTGCACCGTCTGAGTTTGATCCAATGGTCATGTTGCACCGAGACATGGACATGCCCATGCAGAGGGCGCCTAAACACCACCGAAGTCCCTCTGCTTCTCGAGGCGCACGATGTTGGTGATGCAGGGTGCAACCGCCCGCAGAGCCCGCTCCCGGTCGACGGGAGCCAGCTCGTCAAAGACGGCGTCCAATGGCACGAATGAATTCTGGTGACGGAGCCCTGAAAGGATTCGCCCGGCAACGGCGACGGCAGCCCGCAACCCCTCCTTGTCCACCTTAGTCCCCACCATTGCACGGAGACGGCTCAGCTCCTTGGAGATATAGGTGAAAAAGGAGACCAGGTCAGGAAGCCGCAGCTCGTTGAAGTTGACCGGGTGGTCGAACGGGTTTAGCCCAACGGCCAGCATCGTCGCGCTGGCACGACGGTAGGCATCGCGCAGCCGCAACACGTGCGTGGCAACTTGGTTCACCAAGTGGCTGAGGCGATCCTGGACCTCGTCACGATCGGCCCGCTCGCACTCCAGCCGGCTCCCCTGACAGTCTATCATATCTCCCGCTTTCTGCAGCAATGCCGCCGACGCCTTGAGCATCTTTTTTGTGGACGCCTGCCGCTTTTGAAGCTCCGTGAACTCCCGCACATAACGGAGGAGCATGGCACTCCTCTCCTCCTTGAGCTCACGGAGCTCCACGTCCTTGGTCCTGAGCTCCGCATCCTTGGCATGGAGCTCCTGTGCCAGGCGCCTCACCTGGGACTCCGTGATCTGCTGCGCCGCCATGGCACCAGGTAGAAGCAATGGGGAGAGGAAGCAAAGGGGGCGAAATGGCTGAAAGGCAATGCAATCTATGGGAAGGCGGAGAGAGCCAGCCGAGGAGCAGGGAATCTTTTGGTTTTCACCACGGTAAAACACTAGTCGACGACTTCTCACATCAGGGAGCAATGGGTTTTTACAGGCGGAATCATCATGACTAATTGCTGCCGCGCCTGCTCCTGTCAATCAAAAAATTAAAAATCCTGCCGCACCTGCTCCCATCAATCAAAAATTAAAAATCTTGCCGCACCCAAACACCAGAGCAACACCGCCGTGGATATTTAAATTTACCTGCCGGCAAGTAGATAAAAAAAGGGGTGAAAAAACAAATGTGGCAGCGGCCTAGCTAATCGGTCGAACTAGCCCAACTAGCTAGCCACCGTGCTTCACTGATGTACTCGGCGGGAAAGGTGGTCTTTCGTGAATTGATGACTCATTTACTTGCTTCAGTGCTACGACCAAGGAGGACCCAGAAAATGCGCGGTAGGGCATCCCACGTCAGGAAGAATATATGCGTGCACCACCCGGGAGGACCCGGAAACCGCGCGGTAGGGTGTGCCACGTCTCGCCACGGAGGAAAAATGTGCGTGTAAAAATATATTGTATCAGATATAGTACCTATGGTTCGACCTCGGGACCCAGCCAGTCGGTCGAAAACACCCCACTTGCCACACAACTTCATCATGCAAACATGGCACGGTTAGCTCCGTCTCGACCAGCCACAATTTGAAGCTTTTTTTAGTTGTAATAACACCACGACAAGCTAGCGGCGCTCTTCGTGTGTGCCCATGCAAAGGTTAGATGATGGAGAGAAGAGAGATTGAGATCGGAGACCTGGGACCCACCAGTAAGTGAGACAACGGTCATGCACGTGTTGACGAGGCACTCCCTCTCCTTTACTCAACGCAAGTACTGTATAAAATCAAGTTATGGGACAAAGCCAACAACCATTCGTTTTTTCAGGCTATCGACTTACACTTTGTAGTCCAGGTTGCCAGTTCGACTCTCCTCTTTCAGATTTGTTAGTTTTAGGTCCAAATTTGATTAATGACAAGTGGGACCCCCGTGTGTTGTTCCGATATTTCAGTGTAGGATGGTTTTTTTGAACAAACACTTTGCGCGGTTAGACAAGTAACGACACGAGTTACTCCCACCGTTCTAAATTACTCGTCGCTGAAATGGATGTATCTAGCACTAAAATACATCTAGATACATCCATACGTGCGACAAGTAATTCGGAACGGAGGCACGTATTTTGCAAGTTTACAAACAAGAATGATAGCGGCATAGAATATCACACCCACCCCGTAGCTTAGATACTATGGTGATACGAGTTTTTACACTATTGGAAGTGAGATCCAATGGCTTGGGAGTAGTTGAGGGAGTCCTGAATAAGGGGGTATCCGGACAGCCGGACTATATACATCGTCTGGACTATAGAAGCATCAAGATACAAGACTCAAGACATCGGCTCGTGTCCGGATGGGACTCTCCTTTGCGTGGAAGACAAGCTTGGTGATCCGGATATTATGTTTCCTTCCTTGTAAACCGACTCCATGTAAACCCTAGCTCTCCGGTGTCTATATAAACCAGAGAGCATGGTCCTTAGAAGGCCGATCACAATTACAATCATACCATCATAGGCTAGCTCTTAGGGTTTAGCCTCTACGATCTCGTGGTAGATCTACTCTTGTATTCCACGTATCTTCAATATTAATCAAGCAGGAAGTAGGGTTTTACCTCCATCGAGAGGGCCCAAACCTGGGTAAACATTGTGTCCCTTGCTTCATGTTACCATCAGCCTAAGACGCACAGATCGAGACCCCCTACCCGAGATCCGCTGGTTTTGACACCGACATTGGTGCTTTCATTGAGAGTTCCTCTGTGTCGCCACCTCAAGGCTTGATGGTGTCTTCAATCATCAACAACACGGTCCAGGGTGAGACTTTTCTCCCCGGACGGATATTCGTGTTTGGCGGCTTCACACTGCGGGCCAATTCGCTTGGCCAGTTGGAGCAGATCGACAGCTTCGCCCCTGGCCACCAGATCAGGTTCGGAAACTTGAACTACACAGCGGATATCCGCGGAGACTTGATCTTCGACGGATTCGAGTCTGCGCCAGGAACGCCGGACAGCCATGACGAGCACGACCTAGACCTGCTGTCGGACAGTGCCCGGGACATCATCCCCGAAGCAGCGTTGGATCTAAATCCTGGGCAGGTTGCATTGCCTATGGACGGAGGGCTAGACCCTGCTCCGCGGGCCGCACACTTATCGGCGGTGGAGCCGAACACGGGTCTCACCTCTCTGGAGGCCTGTAACCCTGGGCCCCCGGACTCATATCCCGTTGTTGGTCCTGGTCCGCTCACTCTCGAGCCAGTCGAGCCAGGCTGGGCTCCGGTAATGGAGTTTACCGCTGCGGACATCTTTCAGCACTCGCCTTTTGGCGACATGCTGAACTCATTAAAGTCTCTCTCTCTCTGTCAGGAGGCTTTGAGCCGAACTATGTCCGGCTTGAGTGGGAAGTAGGCGACGAAGGAATTCGTGGCCCACCCACCACCCACTTTGTCGCCACGATCGATGATTTAACCGACGTGTTCGACTTTGACTTCGAAGACATCGACGGTATGGACGACGATGCAGGAGACATACAGGAGCCACCGCTCATAGGGCGGTGGACACCCACCTCTTCATATGATATATATATGGTGGACACTCCGAAAGAAACCAACAACGATGAGGCAACGGAGGAAAACCCCTCCAAGAAGAAGGCAAAGCATGGGCGTCGCCAGCGCCGCTCCAAGCCCCGCCAAGGCAATACTGGCACCGGAGACAATAATAATCCGGACGGTGCCGACGATGAATACAACCCTGAACAGCCCGCCTTCGAGCAAGCCGAACAGGAAGACGGGCATGACAGCCCAAATGAACAGGCGACAGACGGGTATCCGGAGGAGGACAACTACACGCCCATCTCTGAAGACAAGATTAGCCTCGGCGACGACGAGTTCGGCGTACCCGAAGACCCCGCAGAGCAGGAGCGCTTCAAGCGTCGGCTTATTGCCACTGCGAGAAGCCTGAAGAAGAAGCAGCAGCAGCTCCAAGCTGATCAAGATCTGCTCACAGACAGATGGACAGAAGTCCTGGCAGCCAAGGAATACGGACTCGAGCGCCCCATGGCTGACCGACCGCCTCGAGGTCGGGACAAAACAGCATATCAGCCGAAATGCCAGCCCATACCCCCGCGTCGGTTTACCACGGCCCGGGGCAATACTTAGGACCTGCGCGATAAACTGGATAACATTGCAGGACAACCAAGATCGATCTACGGATCGCGGGGGCACGCCGAAGCACATGACGATGACCGTCATACCGGATACACTAACAGCAAATCCGGCCGGGCCGAATACAACCAGTCAGACGCAGCCGGACTGCGCCATGACATAGCCCGACATAGAGGCGCCGCACACCCCCTATGCTTCACTGATGAAGTGATGGATCATGAATTCCTAGAAGGGTTTAAACCCGTAAACATCGAATCATACGATTGCACCACAGACCCCGCGGTATGGATCGAGGATTTCCTTCTCCACATTCACATGGCCCGAGGAGATGATATACATGCCATCAAGTATCTTCCCCTTAAGCTCAAAGGACCTGCCCGTCACTGGCTAAACAACCTGCCCACAAATTCCATTGGCAGTTGGGAAAATCTAAAAGACGCATTCCTTGACAACTTCCAGGGCACATATGTGCGACCTCCGGATGCCGATGACTTGAGCCACATTACTCAACAACCCGGAGAATCAGCCACGAAATTCTGGACTCGGTTCCTAACTAAAAAGAACCAAATAGTCGACTGTCCGGACGCCGAAGCCCTGGTGGCTTTCAAGCATAATATCCGTGACGAGTGGCTCACCAGACACCTCGGCCAGGAGAAACCCAAGTCCATGGCAGCTCTTACGACACTAATGACCCGCTTTTGCGCGGGCGAGGACAGCTAGTTGGATCGCAGTAGCACTACGCCACATTCTGGAACTTCAGATGTCCGGGACAATAATGGCAAGCCACGGCGCAGCAGACACAAGCGATGGAACAACGGCGACAACACTGAGGATACGGCGGTCAATGCCGGACTCAGCGGATCGAAATCCGGTCAGTGGAAGAAGCCATTCAAGCGTAACAATCAAGGACCGTCCAGTCTGGACCGTATACTAGAGCGCTCGTGCCAAAATCATGGCACCCCGGACAAGCCAGCCAACCACACCAACAGAGACTGTTGGGTCTTTAAACAGGCCAGCAAAATAAACGCCGAAAACAAGGACAAGGGGCTGCATAGCGACGATGACGATGAGTCCCGGCGTCCGAACATGGGGGGGGGAGAAGAAATTTCCCCCCCAGGTGGAAACGGTTAACATAATCTACGCCACCCACATCCCCAAGCGGGAACGGAAGCGAGCACTGCGGGATGTATATGCGATGGAGCCAGTCATCCCCAAATTCAACCCATGGTCAGCTTGTCCGATCACCTTTGATCGTAGGGATCATCCTACTAGCATCCGTCATGGCGGCTCAGCCGCATTGGTTTTAGACCCAATTATAGACGGATTTCACCTCACAAGAGTCCTTATGGATGGAGGCAGCGGCCTGAACCTGCTTTATCAGGACACAGTGCGGAAGATGGGCATCGATCCTTCAAGGATCAAGCCCACCAAAACCACCTTTAAAGGTTTAATTCCTGGAGTAGAGGCCCATTGCACATGCTCTATAACATTGGAAGTGGTCTTCGGATCTCCGGATAACTTCTGAAGCGAAGAGCTAATCTTTAATATCGTCCCTTTCCGCAGTGGTTACCATGCCCTGCTCGGACGAACCGCATTCACTAGATTCAATGCGGTACCACACTATGCATACCTCAAGCTCAAGATGCCAGGCCCGCGCGGGGTCATAACAGTCAACGAGAATATGGACCGCTCTCTTCATACAGAAGAACATATTGCGGCTCTTGTGGCAGAAGTACAATGCGGCCTCCTCCGGCAAACTACCAATCCGGCAACGACATTTTCAAGATCCGACAAGCGAGGGCGGAACACCCCGCAGCACGATCAGCAGGCACGACAAGAGCAGGACTAGCAGTCCGGCCTCTGCTCAAATCCCATCAAAGCAGCATTTGTGCCACGTGTACACAATTACGCACTCAAAATACCATGGGCACAGGCGGAGCCATATCAGGGGCTCAGCCAACAATACAGTATCACTTCATAACCTTTCCATTCACCCTTAAGGACATTGCTTTAGTGCAACTTCTCCAGAATAGCCGGATTGCCGGACTTACATAGGAGAGGAAACCCAGGAGGCAACAGGCTTTGGGCACAGCAGGAAACACCCAGGTGGAATCTATTTACGATTGTTATTCCTGCTTTATCTATCTGTACGTAGCCTGCCTCTGGATAGGATATGTCAAATAATCCTATTTCGTCTCCACTTAATGCATATATTTTAAACATACGCTTAAACATATTATTCATCAATGGGATACCACAAATAGCGTCAGCTTACTTAATTTTATTTGAGCATTTTTTGTAAATGTCTATTTAATTTTGCATCCGTACACTTTGGTACGTGTAGTTTGCCAGGGGCTTCTTATGGTACCCCATAATATGGCAAGTCAAGTCCGAACACTTTCAACAGTGTGGCACCCCGAACTTATAGCATTATATGCATCAGCTCTGAATCATGTCTTGGGTTACGGTTGGGACAACCCGGCTCCCTTGCTTTGGTGCCTTACGTTCTGTTAATTTTGCTAAGGTATCGTAGGGAGAACTACTGCGATTGTGCCCTGGTTTTGTCGGACAAGCACCTCAGTAGAGAAATCACAAAACTGTCCGACATGATGTGGCGAGAGATTGGTCGTTGTTCGAGAGGTCTTAAAATCCTTAAAGATTTTTCTGCTTTAGGCGTTAATTTGGCTTTACCCGATATAGGCGTGTATAGTGCCCCAATTCGGCCTTCCGGATTCTAGGGGCTTCGCCGAAATTTAAAATCATATACTTCTATGGCTAAGTGAAGGTTATAAAGCTGTATAGTCCGATTGCCTGGTTCGCTGCACCGGACACCTCCTTAAGGGACCAAACATTTGGATAAAGAGTGTCCAGGTTTTCCACGAACACCCCAGTACTAGTTACACGGGGGCGGAAGCCGACGACTGGCCTACTTTCAGAATTTGATAAACAGCCGCATAGAAGGTAATATTTTAAATCACAAAAGCACTACATAGCGCAAGTAACTTCGTCTTTAAATTAGAAACATGACAGAAGTGAATTCATTCAAAAATTATGTCTTTGCTACATTCATCGGCCACGAGACAAGCACCCTTCATAACGCCATCATAATACTTCTCGGGGACGCGATGTGGCTTGCCCTCCGGCGGCCCGTCCTTCACTAGATTCTCCGCATCCAGCTTGCCCTAATGCACCTTGGCGCGGGCAAGGGCCCGATGGGCACCCTCAATGCAAACGGATCGCTTGATGACTTCCAGTCGCGGACAGGAATCCACCATCCGCTTGATCAGGCCGAAGTAGCTGGTGGGCAGAAGCTCGCCAGGCCATATCTGGACTATGAGATCTTTCATAGCCACTTCGGCCGCCTTGTGGTGTTCGACCAACTGCTTCAGTTGGTCACTCAGAGGCGTTGCATGCTCGGCCCCAGCATACTGGGACCAGAACAACTTCTCCATTGAGCTCCCCTCCTGGGCATGGTAGAACTCCGCGGCATATGATACGCTGTGTGGCAGGTCTACGAATGCCCCTAGAGAGCTCTGGATTCGAGTAAGTAAAAGAAATGCCTCCTCCACATGTTTGCTTTGCATAAAAAAATTCTTACCCGCCGCTATTTTCCTGGCCTCCTGGATCTCTTGCTGAGCCCTCTCAGCTTCAGCCTTGGCGTCTTTTGTATTAGTAAGGGCCTTCGCAAGCTCGACCTCCTTTGCTTTAAGCTCCCGCTCCATAGACTCGAGCTTCTTGCCGAGCTCCTGGAGCTCTTCCTGCACCTCACCCACTCGGGCCTCTTGCTTTTTGCGCTCCTTGAGTTCCAAGGCCACTTTGTGTTCGGCCTCGGACAGCGCCTTCTTGAGAGACGCCACTTCGGTGGCGGCCTCTGTTACCACATCACGACGTCTCGTCGTTAGAATAATCAAATTTTATTTACTATTTATCATATGAGAAAGGGGAATCATTCACCTTTGTTGTCTTTGAGCTGCCTCCTCGCGTGGCCGAGCTCTCCCTGTGCCCGCTCTAAATCCTGCAGGCCGGCGATTTCGGCCGTGCGAGCAGCAGCGGCCAGCAACACAGCCTGTTTATTTACATTCAAAACTTATTGTTAGACTCCTGCGGATTATAATTGACGCTCTGTTTGGTTTTTCTTTCTGAACACCAAACAGAGTATCAGGGGCTACTACCTATCGGGTGGTGATTTTACACATTTTTACTGCTTACCTCAAAGCCTGTTAGGAGGGTGGTGCAGGCTTCGGTTAGTCCACTCTTGGCGGACGAAACCTTCTGAATCACCGCACTCATAAGAGTACAGTGCTCTTCATCCAGGGAAGCGCCTCGAAGCGCTTCCAGCAGATAATCCGGCGCCTGGGGCGCAACGGAAGTCCTTGATACAGACGGCCCTCCCTCCATAATGAGGGGCTGCCCGCCTAAGTCCGGAACCACTGATGGCTCCGGAACAGTGTTAGGCTGAGAGCCCGACTTGCCATGGCTCTCATCGACATGATCCACGGGGACCTTAAACCCCGCGAGTCCGACGCCTGGGACGCCGCCTTGAGGCGCCTCCAGGGCCATCTCCGCCATCATCGGGAGCCTTCGGGATAACACTTCTGTGTCGTCCACAGGACGAGGAGATGTGGCCGTCGGGAGTGAGTCCATTGCTGACTCACTCAAGGACCCGTCCGAAGACGACACTCCCGGATGGGCCCTGGCCAGACTATATACAAGTTCGGCATTATAAACAAAATTATGAAGCGAAAATTATGATTGAGTGCGGATACTTACGACTGCACAAGGGGCTTCTTCCTGGGCAGCCACCCTTCCTCGCTATCGACGGCGGTGGCGGAGTAGTCAGGAAGGGATGCTTTTCCCTTCTTGGACGTCCCAGTCTCCCCCATCGGGGCGGCCTTCCTCTTCTTCCCTCCCCCGACACGGGGAGGTGGTGTTTCTCCTTGTTCCTCCCCGCCTCCGCGGGAGGAATCCGCCTTGTCGTCATCAGACGACAAGGGTATGACGGCCTTACGCCGGGGGCCTCTCCTGGCCTCCTGATTCACCCTCTCAGGCCCCCATCCTTTTTGGACGGGGCGGCCTCTTTTTCTTCTTCTTCCCCTTCAGGGGAGGAGTGCGCCTCATCATCTTCGGACGAGGCTTGTGCAACCTTACTTCGGAGACCCTTTCGGGTCCCCGGGGCCTTCTTGTTGGCCTTCTTCTCCGGCCCCTTATAGGGCAACGGGACCAGCATCTTCGTCAGAAGAACATTGGCTGGGCTTTCCGGCAACGGAGCCGGTCTGTCGATCCGCTCCGCTGTCTCCACATACTCCTAAAACAAATATGCACAATCACTTAGAGATTCCCCATGAGTACATTGGGAAGAACCAGACCCGGTGGCGGCCTGAGAACTCACCTGGGTAGGTTGCCGTGCGGCGTGGAGCCCGCGGTCCTCGGTTATGGGAGGAGGTACCTCGGTGGCCTTGAACAACGCCTTCCACGCGTTCTTGTGCTTCATGCCATAGAGCCTCTGGAGCGTCCGGTGTTCAGCCGGGACGAATTCCCACAGATTGAATGCCCGCCTTTGGCATGGCAGTATCAGGCAAATGAGCATGACTTGGATCACGTTGACGAGCTTGATGTTCTTGTCCTTCATGCCCTTGATGCAGTTGATGAGTCCGGTCAGCTCTGCAGATTCGCCCCATAATAGGCCCTTCTGTTCCCAGGAGGTGAGCCGCATAGGGGTTCCAGATCGGAACTATGGGGCCGGTGCCCAGTTGGCGTCACGTGGATCGGTGATGTAGAACCACCCCATTTGCCACCCCTTCACGATTTCCACAAAGGATCCGTCAAGCCGGGTGACCTTAGGCATCTTGCCCACCATGGCTCCTCCGCACTCCGCTTGCTAGCCACTCACGATCTTCGGCTTCACGCAGAAGATTTGCAGCCACAAGCCTAAATGAGTCTTGATGCGGAGGAAAGCCTCGCATACGACGATGAACGCTGAGATGTTGAGGACGAAGTTTGGAGCTTGATCATGAAAGTCTAGCCCGTAGTAGAACATGAGCCCACGGACGAAGGGGTGGAGTGGAAACCCCAATCCACGGACGAAGTGGGCAAGGAACACGACCCTCTCGTGGGGTCCTGGAGTTGGAATGACCTACCCCTCGTCTGGTAGCCGGTGTGCTATGTCTGCGGCCAAGTGTCCGGCCGCCCGAAGATTCACGATCTTCTTCTCCATCACGGTGGAAGCCACCCACTTGCCTCCTACTCCGGACATGACTAACTGTGCGGAGAAGATCTGGACTAGGGCGCTGGAGCTCGAGGGGGCAAGAGTATGCGAGGGGAGGAAGAAGGCGTGGGTAAAAATGAGGAACTCTTATCCCTTTATAGAGGCGACGAAAGCGGTGCACCTCCCCACTAGCCTGTTGAGAATCGCTTACTTCCCAAGCGCCATGATTGATGGCACGGGGGGATTACCCATACCCATATTGATGAGAATACCGCGATAAGGGGACATGATCTCTGCTTTGACAGGACGTGTCAAGGAAACCGCCTCGCAATACGCATTGTGGCTGGTTGTGAAAAAATGGTTCGAGTAATGACCTGGCCCTAATGGCATATCACGTCGTCTAAAAGTTGTCAGCTGGAGTATCATTCTCTCTACACTGGTATGTGAAGATCATTTTGCAGATCCGAACACGGTCTACGTGTTCGATGGTAACCTTGGAGTATTCGGAAGGAGGAACCTGCCTTGCAATGCCGAAGACAAGACTGCGCACCGGACTCGTCGTCATTGAAGCCTGGTTTAGGGGCTACTAAGGGAGTCCTGGATAAGGGCGTATCCAGACAGCCGAACTATATACATCATCCGGACTATAGAAGCATCAAGATACAATACTCAAGACTTCGGCTCGTGTCCAGATGGGACTCTCCTTTGCGTGGAAGACAAGCTTGGCAAACCGGATATTATGTTTCCTTCCTTGTAAACCGACTCCATGTAAACCCTAGCTCTCCGGTGTCTATATAAACCGGAGAGCATGGTCCTTAGAAGGCTTATCACAATTACAATCATACCATCATAGGCTAGCTCTTAGGGTTTAGCCTCTACGATCACGTGGTAGATCTACTCTTGTATTCCACATATCTTCAATATTAATCAAGCAGGAAGTAGGGTTTTACCTCCATCGAGAGGGCCCGAACCTGGGTAAACATTGTGTCCCTTGCTTCCTATTACCATCAGCCTAAGACGCGCAGATCGGGACCCCCTACCCGAGATCCGCCGGTTTTGACACCGACAGTAGTCTTTGTGATTATGCGCAATTTCCAAACTCTCCAAAGGTTTTTTTGCAAATAAAACATTCAGGCCTCGTGTGTGCCGCTGCATCTTCGATCCAATGGGTCCCCGGTGCTCATATTAGGTGCTCCCCGTAGCTTAATTACCCGCTACGGTGATATGAGCATCTAGGTCGTATGATCAGTGATCAGATGGCACATGCATAGTACTTGTACTTTCTGCGCATTTCCCAAACTCTATCAGTCGTATATTGCAAAAACATTCAAACCTCCTACTGTGGGCCTTTAGATCTCAGTGAACTCGTATCACCATAGAATCTATGGTGCGGGAGCGCCTCATACTCTCCCGTGCGAGAAAACATAAGGTGCTATTGCGGCTTGGATGCTACGGTGATACGAGCTTGGAGGTCGTTTGATGTGAGATCCAATGGCATCTGAGAAGTCTTTGTGCTTGTAAGCAGTGGCCGAACTCTTTTGGGGATTTTCTGCAAAAAACCATTCGAACCGCCGAGGAGGTGTTGGGTCACAAATCCAACGCCTCCAAAGAGCTTGTATCACCAAAGCATCTAAGGTGTGGTATCACATGATATTCTTACATACAGGAGAATATGATGTCCTCCTTCATCTTAGATGCTACGGTGATACGAGCTTCGAGGTCGTTGGATATGGGATCAAAGGGCATCTAAGTAGTTTTTGTACAAATTGTGTGCAATTCTCAAACTCATCAAGGTTTCCTGTGAAAAAATTAAGACACATCATGTGAGCTGCTATATCTCAGATCTACAAGCTCCAAGCAACTCGTATCGACATATAGCATCTTAGGTATGGGGGCACATGATATTCTCCCGGGGAGGAGGGATGGGGCATGCACAACCAATCGGTGGTTGGGAGTGTGGGGACAAATATAATCTAAACAACCCTAAACAGAGCTCCACAATTTTATCTAAGGTCGAGGGGTTGACCCCCGACAATCATAGCTCCGCCTAAACACAACATTTGCATGTACTGTAGTACTAGACTTAATATTCATGTTTCAGTTTCATGTTCATTTTAAATATTGAACTGAGGACCATGGGTGTCTTACATTTTACTCCCTTCGTTCCTAAATATTAGTCTTTTTAGAGGCTTCAAATGGACTGGCACATACGGATGTATATAGACATATTTTAGAGTCTAGATTCACTCATTTTGCTCCGTATATAGTCACTTGTTGAACTCTCTAAAAGACTAATATTTAGGAATATAAGGAGTATTTTTGAATTCGTGTCATACATGCATGGGTTGGAAAAATAGATGCACTGTACTTATTGGATTGTTGTTGTGTCCGTGCGTGTGTGTCTCTATGCGTGTGTGTGTGTGTGTGTGTAGTTATGCTTGATACATACAAAGTTTTCTCACCTCCATATTGTTCATCTTTTAAATTTGAATTTGCATTGGAAAACTTACTAGGGATACCATGAAATGTGAAATCCACGTTGAGATCACTATATCACAAACTCACTCTAATTCAACAACTCGTCATAAATCAATTACCACGTTGAGACTAGTATTTGCAATGAAAATACGGGTATTGTAATACACATAGATTCGTTTGGCAATTTAAAAGGTTCCTTTCGTATTCTCAAATGGTAGGACCCAACGGCATACCAGCCAGACCTTGGCTCGTGTTGATCCTAAAAAAACGGGCTCGTGTACTTTGGTGGCGTGCGTGGTATGCACATTAGGCAACCCCAACCAGTCGAGCCTCAGCGTTTCAAGTCGAAATATCTGGCGGCCAGAATTCCAGCCATAGGAAATTCCCCTCATGTCCCCGGTCTATAATGACTACCGATGAACAACGGAGGGATGCTTTAGTAACTAGACAATGTTACCTACCGTGCCGAGCACGGTTGAATTCCCTCGGTCGCCGCTCGTCAAGGTCACCCGTCAACTGCATTGCCTAGTACTACTACTACTACACCAGGATGAGCACAGAATTGAGCCGTTTGTTCGTGCCTAGTACTTGAGTTAATATATCAAGCAATGCACTGGTACACAGGGATTATCCTTTTACGGTTTATAGGGCTTATCTCAAAATTTTAGTTTTCCCATTTTATAAGTCTCAATTTGGTTGTTCCCATCACATGTTCAGATTTCAAGGTGCAATAGATCATTACATGCAAGTATTAAGAGAAAATTGACTAATGCATGTACTTTATGCATGCATGCATGCATTGCAATTAATGCATTCGTAAACACAATTTTTGAGGAAAACAAG
Organism: Triticum dicoccoides; assembly: GCF_002162155.2. Classification (NCBI taxonomy): domain Eukaryota; kingdom Viridiplantae; phylum Streptophyta; class Magnoliopsida; order Poales; family Poaceae; genus Triticum; species Triticum dicoccoides. The sequence continues at coordinate 110,772,147 of NC_041387.1, read as the reverse complement.
CGCATTAATTGAGTGGTTTTGCAAACTACAACAATTGTTCCACCACTCACCATCTACCTTGGTTGGTGAGATTTTTGAATTGAGCCCTATAAACCGGAAAGGAGGTTTAACTAAGGAAAATGTTCGACCAAATCCATTCTTAAGAAATACAATAGGACATATGTACAGCTTGAAAATATATTGCATGATGCAGGTTATGATATTGTTTCGAATCCTGGATCTTAAATTTCAGAAAATCCAAAAGTGAGCATAAATTCTTGAAACTGAGCATGGTCACGTGATATGGCACAAATATTACTTCGTAAGTTTGTTCTTCAATTCGAGACAAGCTGCTTATGACAAGTTGCACAAATGAAGAGCCAAGGTATTTTTGAACAAAGACCTGTCACGTTAAGGCGAACGCTTTCACTATTGAAACCGTGGGCGTTTACGTGCCGCCACGAGTCCCCACTTCTCATCGGCAGGTGCCATCCCAGCAAGCGTGTGAGTCGACGGGAGGCGTGCGAGCAGACCGCTGCGACGGCTATCAGGGAGGCGTGTGAGCAGACCGCTGTGCAGACTCACCGGGAGGCGAGCCCTTTGACCAGGCTCCACCGCCCATCGTTGTCCCAACTGCTCCCACTTTTAATGTCGCCGGTGCCGCAGTTTAAAATCAACCCCGCACTACCCGGTATCGCTACAATCGTCTCTCTTCCTCTCTGATTCTCCTGTCGTCTACCTCCAACTAGCCTAACCTAAACGTATGCCATGCCGCATCATGATGGTCTGCCATTAGTGTTCCAGTTTCATGAGGAAGACACCCATCCGGATTCTCAAGAACATAAGGCGCTCTGGGACGAGCTTGAACTGGCCTTGCGGGAAGACGTCGCGCCTGTCCCCGCTCCCGTTCCTGCTCCCGTCGCCCCGACTGCGCCAGCGCCCATCCCCGTGGCATTGATGGGCTTGGAGCCACACATTGTCGCCGAGCTTGATGCCACGGGGTTCCATGAGGTCCCCGCCAACTTTCACGCGCCCGTGCACCTACCAGCGCATGCGTCTGCGCGTGCAATGACGCGCACGCCCGTGCCGGTGCCGGTGCACCTGCCAGCGCATGCGCCTGCGCGTGCACTGACATGCGCACCCGTGTCGGTGCCCGTGCATACGAATGTCTCCGCCGCGCCGTTGACAGCGCCTGTCCCCACGCGGGTGCCAGTGCCCCCCTCAGCGGCATGGATGGCCGTCGTCGACCGCTTCCTTGCACCAACGCCAGTTGCCTCCTCTCGCCAGTTGACTCGCTCCGAAGTCCAGAACATTTTGGCCTTCCTTGAAGCTAGGCCAACATCCAGGAGTACGCCAACAATGGTGCAAGACGCCGCCGTCGCCGTCGGTCAGTGGCCCAACGACACACAGAGCACGACAGGGGAGCCGCTTCCCACCGCGAGCCGCCGCCGCCGCCGCCGCGTAATCTAAATTTGCCATGAAAAACATTCGGATTGCCATGCTTAAAATCCGAATGTTTATCATTTCTGTTAATTTCATATCGATCGTCGTATAATTTAAAGTCGAAGTCAGACTGAACGAAATGTATGGTTTGATCGATTGAATGTTCTACTAGAGCCATATCAAATTAAATATAAAACGTCATCAAGCCACATGTATTCCTTGTCATCCAACGACCTAGACTGCTTCAATGTCGAGCGCTCAACACATTTAGCGTGCAGTTAATTTCATGCTAAAAATAGTTCTAATCACATGACAACACGCAAATAATATCCTAGTAGTTAATATCCACATGCACTTAATATACTTCCAAATTAACGTGCATTGCACGTACACACTGACTAGTGCTGCTAGTACGTGAAACTGGTGCCGTAACTTGTGAACGCGTCCAGATATGGTCAACGGCAACATCACCTGCGAGTTCTTCCTTTTTGTCCATGCGTCTAAACGCAGAAGGGGATGAGAGAGAGAGAGAGAGCACACATGGAACCCACCAGTAAGTGAAGGCGAATAGTACTAAAAATAATATTACATGCTATCCATTAATTAGGATGTGGTAATATAAAAACATTATGTAAACAAAGGGGGTACAACAAACATTGCTATTCTACGTATGTTGCCTATTGACGTGCACCTTGAAGCCCCGGTCGCATGTTTGATCCTCGTCCTTTATTTTTTAATTTGTATATGGGTCCAAATTTTTTTCATGACATGTGGGCCCCTCGGTGTGTAGTTTGTAGCACTTTAATTTGTGGGTCGGAATTTGTTCCATTCCAAGTGGACTATCGGTGTGTAGTTTTGTAGCTTATTTATAATAATTAAAGAGAACAACATAGTTTTTTCAATAATACCACGGTGCGATGTTGAAGGCGAGAAAGGACGTGCGAGAGAGCGATGACCGAGCCATAGGGAAATCAACTAGGGGAGTTGTGTGGGTTGCAACGGTGTTTGGAGTAGTTGTGGGCCGAATGCTACGAAAATATAATCTAAACCAACCAGAATAAATGCCTACACAAATTAATCCAAGGTTGGACTGCCCCTCGCAATGAAAATAGCTCCGGCTTTGCGAGGGATGGAGAGGTAGTAGCTTCAAAGCGTGGAAGATACGGTGTGAGAAAGCGAGGTCAATCGAGAAACATAGAGATAGAGAGACAAAGTGAGTGTGGTCCGACATTCATTTAACAAATATATATGCTCCGGAGAGATATTGTCTGATTCAGCTTTTGGTAAGGGTGAGGGCTGTAAGATAGAGCTTGAGAGATGATCCAGTCATAGACGTGTAGATATATTTTGTGCGTGGAAGGAAGCAAGGTCAACCGATCACATAGGGGCCGTGCGATCGAAAGAGTGAGACGGGTTGGAGAGAGTGACCTAGATAGACGATGTGCGTGAGAGAGTATACAATGTGAATAGGTCGAATTGGGCTCAAACATGGTGATATATCGTTTTTGTCCAAGAAAGAACGAGGTCAATCGAGACATACGGATATATATATATATATATATATATATATATATATAGAGAGAGAGAGAGAGAGAGAGAGAGAGAGATTGATTGAGCAAGGCCCACCATGAGGTCGAAAGAGTGGCGGCGGCTTGGATGGACTGACCTAGATAGACAATCTGCATGAGAGAGTATAGAGTGTGTCGATCGAGGCCCGAACAAGGAGATATATCATTTGTGTGTGAAAGAAAACGAGGTTAAATGAGACTCAGATAAAGAGAGCAAGATTGAGCGAGTGTGGCCCGCCGTGCGG